>NC_058122.1:19975000-20275000 GCF_914725855.1 Thunnus albacares
TTGAATGCACCGATACTGAAAGGCTTTTAAAGAATCCATACTTTCATCTGCTTTACCATATGAAAAATATAACATTAACTAAAGGTAAAGCCAGACTAATCTACTCATTACATGCCATAAAAGCTGTGGTATGCTGTGGAAAATAGTTTACAGTGATGTCAAGTTTTTTTTTGTGATTTATAGTTAACAACTTAAAACTGGCCAAAAGAAAAAAACCCTCCAATGTAGTCCTTGAATCTTGAATACCGTCAGAATAATCCTGATCTGTTCTGATTCTCGCTCGCTGGATGCAGCACACGAGTCATTTATTCTGAGTGAGAGAAAAAACACACTCTGAAACCTTCAGCTTCAGCTCCTTGAAGAAGTGCGGAAGCGTTGGCGTGTCTAAAAGAAAAAGACATTCACCTCAAAGTCAAGCGATGATCTTGGTCTGTGTCAAAGCACCAGCACGACTTCGAAAAAACAGGAAAAAATCAGTAGCAAACAGAATTGCACATACTTGTTCTTGACACTCAGTGGTAAGTCATCACTCGGCACTTACAGATAACACAGAGAGTGGAAATTGATTTAAAATCCACACAAGTGCGATGGTAACATTATATATATATAAAAAAAAAGTGTTCTCAGTCTCAGCAAAATACAGTGGAAAGCTGCAGCTTTGCAGGATGTTTTCTGTCTCTTACTGTACAATATTTATTTTCTGAGGAGCAGCAGGGTTGAGAAAGGTCTCTGTAATTGCTCGGCTATTCACTGCAACTGAACATGTCCTCAAATAAATGATTACAGTCTGAACTGTGATCCCAGAGTCATTCCTTCACCTCCTGTGAAGGATGAAAATGTGCCAGTAGCCAAATCTTAAAGCCCTTGATATATGATATTTTCTGTGTATAAAGTAATGTTTTTCAACTGAATTGCTTCAGACTGAATATTGTTGATAGACCAGTTTTAATAATTCAGCAGTCAAACAACTTTGATGCTGTAAGACACAAAGGCTGACAATTCCAGTGGAGCTCACTGTAAGTCCCAGTTATGTCAGCAAACATTAATAATCCTCTTACATTTGAACCCGAGTACTGCAACTTGTCATGCATTTCAGATTGATTCTTTTGTTGCCTTCATATTGCTTTAGAGTGTCTCTGCCAACCACAAGCCATTAAGCTGTGCCCATTTTACAGGCCGACAGAACAGATGAGCCTTGTTACGTCTTTAGCTTTTTTTTTTTCTCAGATTTCAAGGGTACGTGTGAAGTCATTCAGATGTAAATTACTGTACTTCCACAAGAAAAGAACTGTTTAAATCAGAGGTAAATATTCAGTGGGTGATTTTCTCTAATTTAGCAAGAAGATGACAGGCATTAACACACCATTTTCAGCTAGTTGTGAAAGATACTAAAATGAGGTATGTGTCTAAGGTGCCAGATTACCCATCTTTTCTTTGTGGAGGTAAAATTTCCAGACAGCAAAACACATTTGATATCCAGAAAAGGTAAAATTTCTTCCATCAAATTGATAGTTACGTTGTGACTGGGATTTGCAACACAGTGGAAAATTCTAGCCAGAGATCTGATGCAGGACATTATTCAAATATACACTGGATTTATGTTATTCCCTCTGTAGAAGCTGATACAGTATTATTATCATTGCAGATCAAAAATGTCTTTTATAGGTGCTTTACTCTTTAAATTCTCTTCTGTTAAAAATTGTCCTCCTTTTCTGTCTTTGTCTACTTTTATTTAATTTTATTTACATTTTTATGTTGTTTTAATGCTTATTTGTATCTTACATAAAGCACAGCGAAATGCCACACTTTGAAAGTTGCTATACTCATGAACTCTCTCTGTCTTAACACAAGTTTCAATGTGTGTTCAGTCTGCATTTGTGTTTAAAAAATGTATTTAATCATTTTTTTTGTCAAACATTGCAGACCAAAGTTCCTCTTTCAAAATGAAAATATAGATCAGGTTTTCCTGTTCTTTCTAATTTTACTCTCAAAACCTGGGGAGAAACAACAGGCACGCAGATTCTCCTTCTTCACATAAAGACACGTAAACTCAAACGGTAGAAATTCTGTGAGGAGGTGTAATCAGAGGCTGGAGTGAGCTGCAAATATCTTAAAATATTAAATATGTGGGTTGGTGGTTGAGGGTCGCTGTAAGGGGAGATGGTAAAAGACAAGAGCAGGAGTTGGACTGATAGTGACTGAATGAGCCCATTTTCTCTGAGAGCATGAAAGTAATGACACAATGGAAATGCTAAAAGTCACATTACACTAAACCAGAGCCAGTGTGATTGCAAAGAGCTTCGCTACAATCTATGATAATTTCCCTCTGAGAATCTATCCCAGACGGGCAGAGGCAATCTCAGTGGCTTTGCATTTGGTCTGATTATTGTCTCTAAAGTAAGGCTATTAGTTCCACAATTACAGAGCGTTATATTCCATAGTGATTTGCCATTTTTTCCCAAATGCCTACACATTAAAGGTCACATATTATGAAAAACTCACTTTTGCAGTGCTTGAGCACATACATTTGGATCTCTAATGTGCCTACTAACACACAGACTGTGAAATTAGACAACCCAGCAAGTTTTTTGCAGGCTGCCTAGGTCAGAAAACATGTGATCAACAAGCCAGTCAGATTTGCCTTGATACCAATGAGGCATTATATTTACAGACCACGTCCTCCATCCATGTTTACGACACTGATAGCATTTTATTCACACCCTGAAAACAATCATGACAGCTTTATGGTTCCATTGCATTAGAGATGCCATCATAAATCTCAACCTTACATTAATAATTACATCTGAATAAGCGACACAAATGTGCAGTATCGATCAGCAGCAATATGCAACTGTAACACAAACGCAATAAGGTGTGCAAACCTTTTGTTATCTTATCATGTCATAATGGCTCATGCTCATTTCAACCAAATATTTTTTTAAATGTTTCATATCTACAACTCTAATGTACACAGATTCCAGGCATTTGAGAATGAAGACAAGGCTCTAAAAGCAAATACACATAAGAAAAGAAAAAAATCCTGATTTTATCCGTGTCATTTTTGGAGATTTATGTCTGCTATGTCATATAAGAGGTATGAAATAAACAGGAAATGGCTAAACCTGGGTGCTTTAAAGATCTGGCAGTAATGGCATTCACATTACCTGCTTCCTTTTTTTACCCATAAGAAGTTAAGTGAACTCTCAGTGTTGTTTAAAGCAAAGTGCTATTCACCTGCTTGGATTTTAAAAGTTTCAGAATCTGTGAAGCTTGAGCTGCTTATAGCTGAGGCCGGCGGGCTCTGGGCTTTGGCAAGAATGACAAAAGCGGTGAAAGTTTGGGTAAGTGGTGGTCATTTGGCAGAGCTCCTTATTGTGTTCCGCTTTCCTGAACATGCCATCAGGCAGATTCTCTCAGCTGAGTAAGGACTTAATTATCTAAGTTACGGACTCAGGCTGACTGCATTTATCAGGCGTAGTGGAGAGGGTGTCTGTTATCACTACGTACCCCTTCTTTTCCTCTGGGGCTCTCTTGTGCGCAGTCCTGTACACTGAATTGACTTCCTCTGTGATTCCACATTTAAATGGAAGGCAGCGGGTTGAGCACATAGTCCTCTGCAAACACAGAACAATTATTGAGTTGCAAAGCTGCAGCTAACAGTTTGTTGATTATTTGTCTTCTAGTTTGATTTTCCAACAAAACAGCATTTGGATATAATGCTGGTTAGCAGATGACTTGAAATTTCAGATATTAAAGCAGAGAAATGCTAATATGGAAACTTCATGAGACACCAGCTGGCAAAATGACAAGACATTTAAAACTTCTTAGCATTTGTTATTCTTTACTCTCTATCTATGATTAAATGCTGTGTATTTCCATCAATGATTCAGCTTGCACACATGAAGTAAAATCAAGACTGACACACTGGTGTATGAGGTCTCTTTCCTGCCTTAATGTAAAGTTATTTTATATTTTGCATGAGAATGATGTAATGCAAATCCCTACCTCGCTTACATGTGAAACAATGTGTGTTACCCCTGAGGGTGGCTAATGCTGCGGTATCCGAGGAGGTGGTACGCATCTTCCACCACCACTGCTTAATTAGTTGCCTGTGTGCCTGGAGACCCGCTCTGCACTTGACCTTTCTGAAGGTAAGGCAACCAACGCATGTTCAACAAACCAGAGGAAATGAGGTGAGGGGACAGGTTTTCACAGTTAGCGCTGCATTTGTGTGCACATACATTAGATGTGCATGTGTGGCTGTACTGTATGTATTTGTGCTTGCATGGATTTATTATTCCTGCCTTTCAAAGAATGCATGGCTCCTTTAATGAGAAACTTTTTCATTAGTGTGGCACAGAGCTCGTCAGTTGTATTACATCAAACAGCAGCCCTGCAGATGTCGACACACCCGGAGAAAACACAAACATGCATCTGCAGAGGAAATAAATCAATTTTTTTGTACATCTTTTAATTTAGAGGAACAGCTTGAAGTACGACAGTGATAGAACATGTTCCTGGAAAAACCTTGGGGAATGATGACATATTCAAAAGGTGCATTGATGCAGGTAGAGGTTAGCTTGCATGTCGTTTTAGTATTTAATGAGATTTCCTCTGGAGGGGTTTCTTGCTGCCAAGTTTCAAATCATCTAAAGGAAAAGCCTGCTCTTCTCCTTGTCCAATGGAGAAAAGGAACATCCTCATTATCATCCATGGCTTTGGCTCATTATGGGGGACAAGGAGATGCCTCGATATAAATACTTCAACACTGTCCTCCAAATGGAAGAAGTCTTCTTGGGTAAACTGCACATTCCAGTTAGACACAAGCTAGAGATCTGCTTCTACAATTCATTACATTTGCAAATTTCAAGTGACATCAGAAACGGAATGGCAGATGACTATAACATTTAAGAGATACAAGCCAATTAATATAAGATATACGAAGCTTTTTGAGCATTTCTTGATGCATTCTTTTGAAGCAGCCTATAGTTACTGTGCTGTCTGGGACACAGCACACTGGCAACAGTTTTTCTTTAGATGTCGTCCTGACAATATAGAGACTACATACACGAGCTTGTAAAGTGTGTGGAGTTTCAGCTTTGGAGCCTCAGTAGAATTTCAATAGACTTTCAAGGCAGGATTTATGAAAGACATCTGCAGCTTTGGAGTCCGTCTGAGGCGACTGAAAAACACACATCTTAATGCGGCCTCATTAAACGGACCCCACGGTAATTGATTTTATTGTGTACTGTTAGACATTTTTGATGCGGCAGAGGTGTATGTTACCTCAGAGTCTTTCAAAGTTCATGACATTTACAACAGCTTCTTTGGTATTTACTTAGAAGGTTAGGATGGTCAGTCAGACAGTTTTTAGTTACCCAGTGAATGATTTGTTCTTTGATAATAGGGAGCTGGTACGTTATACACATCAATGAACTGACAGGAGTAGGGTGTCTTTTTATATTATATATATTTTGCAAGAAAGCAAAAAAAAAAGAAAGAGCACAAACATTTGAAGATGCACAGATGCAATTTTCCTGTCTGCGACATGTCTCGCATGTTAAAGAGGCATGAATATTCCCCAGAAAGATCACCTAATATTCCTCAAGAGAAGTGACATGGAAAGGATTCGCATGTAGGACTGATATCACATCAGAGTATTCTCTGGGCATCATACAGTGGCAGTGGTGTGGGAGTTTTTCTCAATGCCGTGTCATCAAGCCTTAAGCATTCTTGGGAAAAAAGTTATAATTAACTGAACTGAGATAAAGTTGAGCTTATTGCTAAACTGACATGTCTGCTGATGGCTCACTAAGTAGCGGGCAGCAGCTGCAGACGGCATTGGCAGGTTAATCAAAAATTAATGGAGAATATCACAAATGACAGTTTAAATACTGCTGTTGGCCAATGTACATGTACAAGAGCACAAGAGCACAGTTGGAATGCAAGTGAATATCTAATTTCCTTAATATGGAAGGTCACATTGTCACATTTGCACATTAGCCCAAGTGTGACTAGATAGCGCTGCTCAATTCACAGCCCTGCAGCGAGGGATTAAACAATGAAAGCGAAACACCTATGGAGGAAGTCACAGACATTTTTCATATCCCACATATGCAAGAACTTTCCTCTTTTACAATTACCATATTATCTTTATTTTTTTTTTAGCCAGGATGCTTTTGTGAGATTATCATATTACCTTAGCAGTTATTTTAATTTAAAAACCTCTTAAAACAGTCAATTATAAGTGAATGTGTTGATAAAATGAATTGAATTCAGAGACTGCCTCTACATTCTCAGTAAGTGTTCAGTTTTACTGCATCCTCTGTTTGCAACACTTTCTGTTAAAATGATGATAATTATGTGTATCCCTTCACTGGCAGGTTTGTATTTGCAATACTCTTGTGCAAGTACAGTATGACATGAAAACTACAGTAATTCAGATTTTCCATTAATTGGAAGTCTAATTGACACTGTACACATAAAGAAATGTGATTTTTTTTGTTTGTCTAGTTAATTTCATGTGGCCTGGTTTTTAATTTTTGTTTGTAAATGCTCAAAATCTGACTATTTTGTCCAGAAAATGTTGTTGTTTCCTGGTGCAAACAAATGGATTTGCCATAAGCCAAATGCACAAAGAAATAACAGTTCAGAAAGGATGCCAACATCTCAGACCAATGAGGCTTGTTTATTTAACTTTAAACAAGCCAATGTTCACAGTTTTAGCAGTGTTGGAAGATCATATAGTTAGCCCACAAAGCCCAAAATTAAATCTAAAGCTGTATTCACACAGGGTAGATTATTAACGAGGGACTTCTTGTGATGTAAAATGATTGCAGACGTCATCTGTGTTCTTAATCCTGTGCTGATCTCCCGTACCAGTAAACTGTATAGTAAAAACTCTACCATCATTTTGCTGCAATTTTTCACAGAACACAGAAGTTATCTGAAAATATTAGTGCAGCTATATTTGCATATAAGTAATATGGGCTTTTATTATTATTGTGTCATTATTACTTAGGATTCCTTGGTTGTCCGAACTTTTCCTCCTCTTTTGTGTCGGAGAATTGAAAGCTTCAGTAGAAATGATTAATGATAACTCTGACTGGCTTTAGGGTGCAGATTCAGGAGGTTAATCTAGCTGCTTAGTATTAAGACCCATTCAGAGAGGGAGCACGATCAGATCCATTAAAAGAGGAATATTGGAAGATAATAAGATCAATGATATGCATGGCAGCATTTGGTAAGTATCAGTCTATCTCTCAAAGGACTCAAAGGACTGTGTTACATATTCTGTGAAATGTGGTCAGTAGACTTGAGTGAATGTCATGCTCACATGTGCAGGTAAGGTCTGTTGGTAAAAGTAGATTTATGAATAAAGTGTTGTAGCTGAGGCAAGTTGCAAGTCTTGATTTTGACAAAGTTGTCAGTTCACTGCCTTTGTGTCACATAGACTGGAACCAGATTTGATTAGAGTGTTATATTAAGACAAGAATACACCGCAAATATAGGGAATACACATTATGCAGAAACCATAAGAAGAAAACTGCTTTTTTTCCCCTTATTTGTTGGCAAGAAAAACAGAAAATATCTCAAATACTTGAATGTAAGACTTTAGCCTTTTATTTATGTGATCACAACAAAAATACTAACACAGAAAGAGCTGAAGTAGAGTTCCAACAAACTGTAAACCGTTACCGTTGGTTTTAATGTTTTTCTTACCAGTTACAGTACATTTATTCAGTAAATTTGCCACTGTTGTCCATGAGCTATTGTCAACAAAAGGAAATACATTTCATTGCAGGATAATTGACAGGCTGATTTTATTATTCATTTGACATTTTGCTGTGACTTCATGTCGAGAGCTCATTTTAGCAGTAAAGCCAGTGGTTCATTTTTGAGTAGAAATGATGAATAAATAAGCAATCTAGACAATGAATATTTAAGCTGTGTCGTTAATGTAGGTCTGGTGTGGTTAAATGACAGGGGTATTGTGAGGGTTAATGAATTGGTTAATGGATTAATGCTGGTTTCCCGGTGATAAATTCATATGTCATGTATGTATGTGGTAGAGAAACTGGGTTTTTATATATATATTTTCATATATTTTAAAGAAATGGAACTTATTATTATCTGAATGGCCCAACCCAAAACCCAGCAGCATGATGTGAAACCATTTCTATGACTATATTATATTTTCTGAGTTGTATATTATTTTATATTCATTTTCTCATCGTATACACATCTTAATAAACTTGTCATTTAAACATTTTGGTGAAGATTCTCTTCAGAGGAAGCCATTTTTAAAACAGCCTGTTTCTGTATAACACTCTCAATCCCACTTGAAGTCCTGTCCCACTGTTTCAAAGAATTTGATATTAAATGGCTTATAAAACTCCTGAAGCTGCTCTATGACCTCCTGGTCAATTTGTACGTGAGTCCTGCCCTTGGACTTGCCGAGGCACCGCGGCTGGCTGCTGCTTTCCGGCTTCTTCAGACAGGGGAAGCCTTTGGTTCTATTAAAGTAGAAGTGCTTGTCTGTGATTATTCGTTTCAGTCCCAAAAAGTCCTGAACGCGGCCCATTTCCCCTGCCGGATCTGTTATCAGCCGCTCCCCACTCACAAAGTGCATCTGTGACAGACGAAAGTATTGCAGCCAGTTCTCCAGGTGCAGAATATACATCCCAATCCGTATAGCATTCCAGGAAGCGTCGACGAGACCCAAACTTCTGTTCTTAAAGGCCAGCTCTTCAAACGTAGGGATGTCGGGCTTCTTGGAAAGTGTCTGAGTGTAGTCGGAGATGGCTCTTGTGACTGGGTTGCGCACCACGACAATCAGCTTGGTCTCATGGGACATGCTGGAGATGCGTCTGGGTGCATCTCTGGTGACAAAGTAGCTTGGAGTCTTCTCTAGTGTGATCTGGCTGTCTAGTGTTCGTGGCATTAATCCCCTTGAGAGAGAAACAAAGAATAAAACACACATGGATGAGTCAGCAAAAGTTATTATTTTCCTGTACATTTCTGATTTTCTGTTTCATAGGTGACAGATAAAAATATATAACTTAAAGGGAAATTTCACATTCAAAATGTAAAACAATAATCCCCACCACTTTCACAAACTGTCTCAATACTGTGTCATTATTATTGAAGAGTTGAGATAAATGCATATTTAGGTGTAAAATACAGGCTATGTAAAAAGCAATGTCACATCTGCAAAATTATCAGTGTCAAATAATCGCCAGTCTTTTACAATACCATTTCCAGTTAAGAAAAACAAACAAATAAACGATGTGAATGTATTCGTTTTGGTGACAGGACAGCTCGCACATCCAAAGTATGCATCATCATTACTATCATCATGCTGTCAAGATAATGGCTTTGCAAACTACAGGCAAATGTTTCTATTTGTCATATTTGTCATGTGAGTTTTCCTTCAAAGTGTAATGTGTCATCTTGCTTCGGCACTGTGGTTCAATAAAAGTTGATTAATAAGCATCTGGTGTTGGCTGTTGAGACAATGAATGCTTTGCCCACAATTCAGAGACCATCCATACTTTTCTTCCTGCTTCCTTTAAACAGAAAAGTGACTCTGATGTAGCGTCAGCAGCACAATAACCTGGCAGTTTGAGAGGAGTAATTCCAAAATAGTAATATTAAATCAGTCTTTTGCTTTTTATGATTGCAGAAGATATAGTGCCTGAATTTCTCCTTTTCACAGCAATGTGGATCAGTTTCTGGATTTCAGGTACGTTACTGCACAGTTCTTATGATTAAATACCACATTTCTTTATTATTACTGGGGGAAGGCTTCGATTAAAACCTAACCTTTCTCAGAGCTTTCTCTCTCAAGGTAGGGGTAGCCATAGGTTACTTTTAAAGTCTTGAAAATATTGATCCATTTAGCTTTATTTATGAATCCTGAGTTGTTGGCTCGAGTGCCTCAGGGCCACTAGGCAACTATTAATCTTTTATGAGAACAGCACCTTTTCAAGAAAACAGCTTTGCTACACAGTAAAAAAAAAAAAACTTGCAGCCATTTTCCACGAGGTGCAAGATCTAAACAGATCTGTGGTTGTGTGCTGAGGAAACTGTCTTGTCAGTTCCATACATTTTCACCATCCTCACAGGTGAAGATTGTGCAGATGAAAGGACCCCATACTGCGTGTGCTCGTTCAGAGTTGCAACTTGTCGTGTTGTAAAACTGGGCTGACAATGTGAAGATACAGAGTGAAAGGTCACAGATGGTTTAGCTTAAAATAGCAAATAAGCAGCTGCCTGGTGTTGACTGCAGCTGTATGACAACACAGTACTATTGTGTGTAGACAGCATGTTTATACATATACCAAACCATGTGGATACTCAAAAATACGTGTTCATAAAATTATTTTGGTAGTACTACGAGGAGATTTAGTGTTTTTTTTACTCACATTGGTTGACTTTTGTTTGGACTCAAAATTCCATGTGAGCCTGTCCATCACAGGTTGCACCAAGTTGCAACATGCACTGACTTACCTTGAGTTATTGATTTTTACAGCTGTTGTGTTTGTTTACTCCCACTGAGTCTCAGCACTGGGTAAATTATATGACTGTAACACGGAAGTCATACAACACTGAAGGGACTGATACAGACAAAATAGAAATAGAGACGTAAAAGAAATACTGATAAATTTGAAGTAAGGGATCGAGTGGCACCATTGGGATCAATTACCATGAAAGTGTAAAGAAGGATTGATACACTATTAAGGTAGTATTGTTTTCATTGAAATAGTACACTCTAATTTGACATGTATCTGTCCAATGTCCCTCCATTTCACAGTTTTTGTTTGAGGTCAAAGATTTTACTTTAAGTAAATTTTACTTTTTGAATCAAGGCCATGTAATGTCATCATACACAAGTCAGTTCCAGCTGGTATTACAACTCATTCCCAGGCTGTCAAATACTGACGCTTTGTCACGGCCCTCTGTGTCTCCAGTGTTGGAGTGCTTTATTGGATGATGTGGCTCAATTTTAATTAAGTAAGACTCTATGTTTTAAGAATGATGATTTCATATTAAATATCCTCAGCCACATATTCTTGGAAATATAAAATTAAATGAGCAACTTCCCATTTAACAATCGCAGGCTATAAAATACCTTTTGTTGACAGAGATAGTGGCGTTTGGATTCAGACTGCAGCCAACTGACAGCAATTTGAAATTGCAGACAACTCAAAACAGGAGTCAAATGCACCAAGTCTGCCCACAACACAATGTCCTTCATTAACCTTAATCTGCCTTTGCACTAAATTGCATCAAATCTTGTGCCATGACTGATGAATCAATTGATGAAAATGATTTTGTTCACACAAGATGACATGAAACCAGAAATATTAACAGATTCCTCTGCTGTGCCTTATCTAACCATGACTCTAATCTGGCACCGTTGCTCATTAAACTGATACCTACAGCACCAATCCTCTGAGCTTTGGGTGTCTGATCTTTCACCTGTAGTCATCAGTTGTCCATTCAAAGGATCGTTTAACTAGCTGTAAAAGCAGCCAGAAAGAACAAGGTGCAATCCAATGATCAAAGGATCTTAGTCTTTATTTTTATCAAAATCAGGGCTATTTATAAGGGACGCTTTCATGTCAGTGGGAGCAGTCTGGACCAATAAGTTCCAAGTCACCTGTCTTGGAGTGACGTTAATGAGCAACCATGTGGGGTGTCTGTAATATCTACAAACATTTTTTGATCTAATATTTTGTAGTTGGGGCTTATGTTCACGTTCATTTGTGTGGTTATCTCAAAATTAGCATGTGAGCCAGCTCTGCCACAGCTGCACATTAACCTTCAATGCAGGTGTGCATACATGTGCCTTTTAAAGTGATGTAACAAACAGACTGTAGGTGAAGGGCAGAGATTTATTATTGCTGATAAATCATCTTCTTTGCTTATTCAAACACATGGCAGCAGTGGCCTCGTTTATGTATCTCTTTGTTATAAAGATAGCGGGAATCAGGCCAGAAGGGGAACATGTGATACCTGAGGCAGGTGTCTTGAAAAACCATCAGAAATTTGTTTTCAGGGACTTTTTTTTCTTCCCATGTCCTTGAAAAACTATCAGCACTGCACACAATATCTGAAATTTAAAGATCTGCATCAGGTTCGGGTGTGCTTTTTCTAAAAGCTGTTAAGTCCTTGCTAGGTAATAATTATCTGCAATCAGAAAATTTAAATCATTGTAATTTCAATGAAAATTACATCACTGATGTCTTTAAAACTTCTGCATCTTTATCAGTATGCATGTATCAGTGAAAATAAACTTTGAAATTCACTTTAAAGTTAACGTTTTGCTTCTTGGACTGACACATGCATGCACACACACACACACACCTTGATTAACTGACATTTGAGTGAAGTGCTGTGATTGATTACCACCGTCTCACTTAGAGTGAACACTAAATTCATTGGGGTAATTTACAGTGCAATGTGGAGTCTTCACAATTCCTGGTGAAACTTTAAGTCAGGATGCATTACAGGCTTGGCTGTGACATTTTAATCACTCTGTGAAAATGAACTCAGGTGTGGAAGATCTGCTTAATACTGTAAATGAGACCTGTTCCTGGTTGAATAGTTGAAAGCTAGTTTGTTCTGAATGCTTCAGCATTGGATTTGATGCTGTAATTGTAATACATTCTAGTTTATAATTTCAATAAAAATAGCAAATTGAATTTTATTCATGTGTGTTTGAATTTACTTAATACTGATTTGTACCTTTAATTTAATATCATAAATGGTTTGTGATATTCTATTGCTAATATTCCAGCAATTTCATATTTCTAAACAAGGAAGTTGTAATTTAATCCCCTAGTCGCTGTTTTGATTTTGTGATAATGGGCCTACTGACATGGTGTAACCCTAAAGGAGATGCTTTTTTATATTAAGGGAAGAAAACAACACAGTTGTATTTTAACCAAGCAAATCTAACAGTGAAGACAAGCTCTATCTGTTTAAACACATCACAGGGTGTCACTGAAAATGGGTGTCAGACAGGCGCTAATGGGTATGTACAATGAGTTCCTTTTTATTGTGAAGTTTTTTGATTTGCATCCCTTCACAACAGGGAGACTTAACAGTATATTACAAAGCGTGTAGCCCTTTTTCAGTTTAATGTAAGGCAGAATAATTTCCAATACTAAAACAGATGAAGCAAACACTGAAGGCAAACAGACTTATTTATAAGTTGCTTCACAGAGTCTTCACATGTATTCATTATTAAATATGGCCTTAACTAGAATTTGGGCCATGAAATGAAACATTAAATCAATTTTAAATAGACTTTCTACGACTCTACCAATTCTGGTCTGTAATGATTTGATGAAATGTTTGCTGAAAATGAGCATCCTTCTGCAACTCTTTTCTACAGGTAGTTAGGGTCAACAGTGGAACGTATGGCAGTCATTGCCACTCATTAATGAGCTTCAGTGCACTGAACACTTGTCTGCATATTATAGTGACCCTGAAAGAGCCTGCTGGCTATCTTGCTCAACGATTTATCTCTGTTGGTGCGGTGGAAGCGGGGGGTCTGGAGTTCACACTTAGTACCCTCTGGACTCTGCTATATCATTATGGATGCATAAGCCACAAACATAGATGTCTTTATTTCAAAGTACCAAGGACTCCCCATTAAACCCAGATACCCCATTGTACTGCAGTGTGGATTTCCACTGGGAGAACATGCCACAATTTTTTACACCAACCGGGCCAATACAAGACATTTGAACTGTTGTTGCTTGGCTAATCAAGAGTAAAACTGAAGAAAACAGTGATACTACTATTTATATCCCTGAAAATAAAGGTATATATGCATTTGAAGTCATGTGTGCCTAATTCACCAGCAATTTATATCTGAAAGTTAATCCCTGTAATGATTTCTTTAACTTCTGCAGGCCAGTTAATATCTGCAAATTGCCCGGTTATTCTATTTCACACAGGCTTTGACTTCTCATGAGGCTTTTAAAGGTTTAGTTAATTTTCTATAGTGTTCAGTGTGCTTCTGTATGTCCTCAACCAGTCAGGATTAGCTCTTTCAACTCAACAGGGTCTGCCCCTACAGTTAGCCAGTACTTCATCTCATCAAGCTCACACAGGTCTGGAGAAAATGTTATCAAAAAGAGGATGTCCTCTCTTCAGGCAGCCATTTATTTGGCTGTAAGTTTCCATCTACAGAGCAGCACCTGTGGGTCCGTTTTTGCAACCCTCATCACCTCGAAATGACATTTATATAGAATTAATTTACAAGAGAAAATACTGAAGGAAAGTTACAGATAGATTACATTTTTGCACATTTGTTTTCTGCCAAAATATCTGACCTTGCAATAAAATATCCACACATAGTGACTACAGCATTATTAAAAAAATGTTACAGCTATGTGTAACATTTATCTGAAACCATATTCTTTCATCAACCTTTTGTTGCCTGAACCTAACCGTAGGAGTCGGGATGGTGGCATAAATGTAGTATATCCTTGATTTTTAAAAAAAATGTTACTTGTGAACAGAATCCCGGCAGCAATTACATTTTGTCAAGTATTTGGGAAAACACTTTAGTGTTATATAAATGTAATTTCTAGGAGAAAGCGTTTGTTTCTGGAAGTTTTCTGTAGCACATTGTTGTTGTGGAACTGGCTTTTGTGCTAGAATAAGACTGACAGACAGTGATCTGGCTATACAAGCATTCCAGTAACTTCACCTTTCATCTACCCTTTTCAACAACAGCACCAACAGAGGACTGCAGGAGACTCTAATACCCCCACCCCAGCTAAATCACAGGTACTGATCTTATGCTATATGCTATTGTGGTCTTTGACAACGCTACCTAAAGTCCCTTTTGTGTCCACTGAGGGTGGCACCAGAGGAAATCTTATGGACTGACTGAAAAACAAACGGTTTATCTTCTTGTGATCCTGAATATGCTAAGTAATGTTCATGGCAACCTGACATTGGCATTTTGATATTTCTTACACAAAAGTAGAAATTTTGTCCTGTTGGTGTTGTTGAAGAAAACATCAAGGATCAAACAAATACAATAGGATTTGTTGAGAGGGGGCGGCTAGTAGCTGTCAACATGTCTTCCTCTGTTTCAAAGTGTTGGACAGATGGCCAGACAGACCTCACAGAAGGGACATCACCCTCCTTACATCTCATGGCTGGCAGAGAAAAAAAACAAAACTAAAGAAACTTTTTTTCCCCCAAACAGCGATATAAAATAAAGTCAACAAAAACTGAAACTCAGTAAATCCAATCTGACAGTAGAATCTTAAATATTATCACAGAGTAAAGAACCTCTCTTACACACAAACTAAACAAATATTGAATATTAAAGCCATTTGGTGCAGCCCCTGTATGTGACTGTGAGGAAGCTTAGCCAGTGTCAGGAAAGGTGATAGGAGGCAGACTCAGAGAATTGTTGACTGAGGTGATTTATTCTGAGCAGTGTAACAAAAACAAGTGTCTCCAAGGAATGAAAAAAACAAACAAATCATACTTTGCTTAATCTGGTTTAACTATCCTCAACAAACTTTGGCATGATCTTGTGCACACAGCTACATGGACATCCTGTTTCATTTCTCTGTTCTCTCTCTCAAACCAACAACTCTCCCCTTAAATAGGCCCTCTAATCTATCTAGGGAGAGCCATATTTCTTAGAGGGGTGTTTTGGTCTCCCACCTATAACAGGTAAACAACAAAGCTACTTCTATCACTCACCGTTGTTTACACAGACACATCATCCACAGCATAGTCATCACCATAAGCCAAAATAAGTACAAATCATATAGATGCTAAACCAAACATTAAAACTAATTAAAATAAATCCCCCCTATTCTTGGTCTGACCCATGACATCACTGGTATGTCAGCGAGAGCTTAAAAGCAGGAAGTCATTGGGAGACCCCCCCCATTGTTACGCTACACTGTCAGAAATATGAGGCAGAAAGAAGGTTCAAAACCTCAGAAAGATAAAAAGTACAATTTGATCAATAGATATTCTACAAAAGAAATCAGTGTTACTGAATTCTATTTCAGTATCTTAGACTAATTTGATTGCGAAGATATCAGGGTTTTTTTAATGAATATTGTACTAAAAATTCTGATCCACACTCCATACCAGTTGGTGGTGGTAATGCACCAATTCATTGTTGGCCAACCACCAATAAAACTCAAAGAAGAAGAAGAAGAGGAGCCTCCCCTTAGTCCCTTGGAAAGTAAGGTAGGTATGGTACGAAACACAAGCTAATCCATAACTCAGGACTTAAATGAATAGTTCTAAAGAGCAACACAGATTCATCAGAGATGCAGACCATCAGAACAAGTAAAGGTCAGCTTTGAATCATCTCCTTGTGAACAATCAATGAACTCAGAATTTATTACTGTCATTTCACTGCGGTTTGAACTTAAAACTGAATGTTGCATCTCATCAGTTCAATACAAGTTCTCAGTAAATGTTTGCAGCTCAAATAAAGCATTGCCATGCAACACAGCTATACATGTAAAACCCACATCCCTTACAAACACACAATAAACAGAAAGAGTTGTGACACTATCACAAACACATATGATAAATCGTTTGATAGAATTTCACATACTGTAGGCACGTGTGATTTTTGAGCAGGTTACATATGAAATGTAGAGTGTGTGAAAACATCAGTTTTACATGTGCTTTTTGTAAGGGACGAAAGTTCACATATTTTCTGATAAAACCACACCAGTGCCAAGGCCAGTTTACCAGCATTGTGTGAGTCTGCCTTCCAAGAACAACCAATATGGCTCATACTGTTAGCTGTCAGCTTCTCTGTTACAGCTTGCTGTGTCACATGACATTCAATCCCAAATCTGGTCCTTGTGTCAAAAGTTTTGTTCTTTGGGGTTGAATCATAAATGCTGATTAACTAGCTGGCGGGCCTTAGACACGCTTCCTGTGTGAGTGAGAGATGCAGCAGTTCAGTGCTGAGGTTCACGCATCTAGTGTGTCCCAGGTGTAAGTCTATTTATTTGAACTTTTATTATTTTGTTATTTTACTGGCTCCAAATGGACCTACTTGCCCTGAAGCGAGAGGAGGATGTTCAGTCTCTACTGCTGATGGTCACCAAAATTTGTTGACCACTCGCAACACTCACTTGTTTGTTTTAGCTTGAGCCAAGTTTCAGGAGCATAAGATCCTTTCATTTGTTTGGTTTATTTGGAACAATCATAAATCCTAGATTGGACGTTTGAGCTGTGTATTGCTTCCTGTAAATTAACCATTGAGTGAAGTGGGAAATGTATCTGCATCATTGCTGCATTGCTGTATTAATTTTGTTTTGCTCTATTAATGTGATATTTTCTAGATGTTTGTGGGGTTTCACTTGACTGAACTGGGATGATGTTTGGCTTCTAATGATTTTTGTCAGATTAAATCTCACACCTATTGAACTGGTGACTGCTTCAAAGTTTCATGTATGTTTGTCTAAATAAAACAGCATCAATTTAGAGACAATATAATATTTCAAATATGAAAACATGAATTTTACATGTGCTTTTTGTCAGGGATTCAAACACATTATCTTCCTATGTGACCCAATGTTATCAACATGATTTTTGTTTGATCAGCAATAAAGCACATTTGAATGTGAGAATTCAGACAGAAACTCACTCTGATCTGATTGGGATTTACCTTAGAAACCATTAATCACAAGCATTAAAAACATTAATCAGGGAGATTTTTAGAATGGCCTTTTACCTCCCACTTGACAATAAATGTTTGTCATTACAATGACTAACAATGAACCCTACCCATTAAACAATATGCAGCCTCACAGGCTGACCATGGAGAATAAAGTTAAGAAAAAGGCTCTTTGGCTCTCATTGCCAATGTGTTATCACAGCAAGCAGGGCAATAATGGTCACAGTCCTCTGCAATATTTTACACAAACAGCTTTAGTGTAGAACAAAAATGTGACACTTTCTAGAAGGAATAGTTCGAAACTTGTATCAAAGGTACTACAGATCAAATAATCTCGAAAACACAATCACAAATGAATTAAAATGGCAGTTTTATATTTATCTAGTTCTTCAATCTTCTGACTGAATTATAGCTACACAAAAACATGCAATAAGATGCTGTCAACAGTAACAAAGAGAAGAACAAAGTAATACGAATGCACTCACAAAAAAAATATTCTAATTTACATGCCCAATATTGTGGCCTGGTTAGTATCAGCGTATGCTCATTAAATGAATGTCTGACTTGTGCACTGTCCTGAAAGCTTGTCACAGCAGCTTCTGGGTAAATTCTAGTTATGTTAGCGTTTTTGGACACAATTGGAGCGTTCAAGTATTAGATTTTGTCTTATAAGATGTCTGAGATACAGCAAATTATTTTGCCTCCCATTTGGGTTACATGATTTGGTATTATTTTTAATAATCGTGAGTTAAGCGCTGAATAGGTTTTCTCTGATTCAAGTTTTTCAAAAGTGAAAATATCTTTTGTTGGCAAAGTTTCCTTCCATATTTTAACAAAACTGACTTAAAGAAAATGTGTTTCATACAAACCATTTGTCCTGAAATGTCCTGAAAAACCAATACCACGCACAGACTTGCTCCCTGCCACCCAAACCCATTAACAGTTTGCATTACTCAGGTAGACTGTGCAGAAAAAAGGTTCTTATGCTGTGTGATTCTCATAATGTCTATGCCACTGCACTTCCTAAAAATGGCATCTTCCTCTTTCCTCATATGACAGCACAGATCCAGTCTGCACTGGAAAGGCTGCTCCATTATTAAAGTATCACTCACTAAGATTACAGCTGTGAAGACATCTGATCATTAATCACCAGCAACACCAGCTTGCCTCCTCCAAAGTCTATTAAGAGTGAACAAAGAGCGGTCCAGACGAATACAGTAATCCTGCGGCCATTTCAACTATGTGAAGAAACAGAGGTGAATAACAATTTAGCGTCATGAGAATCAAGCATCTATTTCTCTAATTTAATTGAAGGCAAATTGGTTGAAAAGCAGACTAACTGAGCCTATTGCCTTGCAGTAGAGCACTTTCGGACATCAGGCAACATAATAGAATCAAAATATATTTATAGGAAGACAATACAGTTCTGCATTACTGTAAAAAAAAACTACATAATGTATTTGACCTTGAAAGAAAACCTATTTTATTTCTGTCATTTCAACTCTAGCCCCTTGCGTTCGCTGAAATAACAATTATTCATGGTTTGGTCTGCAGAGGGAAATGACTGACACTTGCTCTCCTTGAGCAATAACACATTGAATTGAACTGAGCTTCGAGCTGTCACATTAACATGTGGCACGACAAAGTATCCACGGACACCAAAATGAAGACACTCAGGCTGACAGGAAAGCCTCTGAAATCCTGAACTGCACATTCCCAGATGAGGATTGCTTCTTATTCTGTTTATTTATTTATTTTTTATTTTTTTGATGAATCTATAATTGCTGGACCGCTGTTTCAACTGATGAATGCATAAAATCTTTAAAAAGGCTTGTTACAATGTGGCAATGAAGAGTAATGAGTATAATCACTGCGGCAGCTGAAAAATATATTTGAATTTGTATGAAATAACATTGATGATACTGTACTAACACATTGTGAATGACAGCCAGTGATTGGCAGATTACATCCTGCCCCTGCACATCATAGATGTATACCTCCCCTGCATCTCTCACCTATTTGTTCAGTTGTATTGCAGCATATTAACTAACATGAATGGATATTTCTTGAATTTACATCAACCATAGAGGTGCTGGACCTCTTGGAAGTTCTCTCTGGGTTTACAGTATAGCCTCTGGCAATGTGACAGTCAAGGATATTTATAAATGGAGAGCGGACGGTCTACACACCTTTAGTAGTTTCACTCTTTACTTAGATGGTGAAAAAGTACAAAAGGAAACAGAATATGGGAGTCACAGGAGGGAAAGCTCAGACAGGATTTGATCCCTGCCTGGTCAGTAGGGACACACCGGGTTCGCCAAGGGGGGTAAAGTTAACAAGCCGACAATATCGAAATGTGAGCTAAGGATCACTGACTGCTGGAATCATAAAGTCCCTAAAGTGACATCAGTTATTTTAAAGTACTATCTGTTACAGGGAGTACTGTTAAGACCAAATTTTTAAATTTATTCATCAAACTATTTAAAGGTTGCACCAATTAACACAGATAAGTGACATCAATTATGTTACTTGACCTACAATGACTTGTATGACCACACAATTGCAGTTTGACGGATCTACAATTAAGTGTGACGATTAGCACCAGCATTTAGAGCTAATATGGTTATGTGTCAAGTCTCTGTGTTATCATTGCAATATACATCACTTCATAAACAACAACCCTGATGGTTGCACCTCTGCAAAACGTCCTCTCGGTGTGTGAGTGGGCGTGTGAATGAGAGGCACATTGTAAAGCATTTAGTCCATTAAGGTAAAAATGTACTACTTGCAGTAGGTATGTCCATTTACCATTGTCCAGGTGGAATTTGCAACCAAATGCAACCCTGCATTTAACCCATTCAAACTATGATATAGTTATATAAACAGATAGATAGATATTTGGAGATTTTCTTCAAAATACTGTTAAAATCAGCAAATGGTGCAAGTTATGAAATGCTATTACATCATATACCACACCAACACATACTTGCAAGATTGAACTGGAACTACTGTTTCTTCAACTGCAAATATTACAGCTATAGTATATAAGTGGTCTATAATGTATGCATGATTATATTATCTCCTGAATAAAAGCACCAGCCCGCTGCTTTTCAGACTGGTCTCATTGGGGACATTTCTCAAAAAGAGTTGTTTTGTAATTAATGTTAACCACTACATGTCTCTGAGCAGCACTGGAATGAAGACAGCTCTCATTAATAATGCAGAGTTACGTCTGACCATCCCTCGCTGTAAAATGTGCAGTTTTCTATGTTAAATGAGAACCATCGGACTTTCTGTCCTCATCAACCTTTCTGATGATACTGTTCCAGAGCTCCCTGCCTCCCCGAGCCAATTAATGTGGACCTGGAGAATATTCGTAGCTGCAGCCTCTCATACAATTTCAACACTTCTCAGGGAATCTACTGGAATGCTTCTGCCTCCTGTGAAATCAATAGAGCTGAGATGCCCTTTTAAGTCTTGATGGTGTATAGCAACGTGTTTTTGTTTGATCTCTATGATTCAGTGAGAATGGTAAAAGTGGTGAGAGGAGTTTGAGGAAATTGGTGGCGGTGAAATGTCTGTTTTATCGGGTCCTGTATGGTTATGTGAATACCCTTGCACAAAATAAATGAGGCCATGTGTGTGTTCTGTTCAGGAGGCACAGTAATGAATGCGGCACCATTCTTCTTCTGTGCCTAAATGATCTGTCACATGCTTAATGTAACAGGACAGACTGTGCAGAATAACTGGCCAGTACACTGGACTTGACGAGAGTTAATTTGGTGTCACATGTTGTCGTTTTCTGTCTGTTCAACAGACATTAGCCTCTGAGAATAAGTTAAAATATCAACAAGATGTTTTGAAATGATCAGATCATTGAAAAGACTGCGAGTTGAAGATATTTATGTACTAATCCCAAAGTAAACTTCCATAGTCAAATGAATCAGAAAATTAATCAGTTTTAGAAATTGATTGTTGGAGTCATTCATCAAGTAGAGACTATGAGGCTGTAATTTTCAATGCAGACTACAAAATTAATTTGTTGAAAGAAATACATTGAGAAAAATCCTCCTTGCTACAAATGGCTTTTGAGTAAAAATTATTTTGTCAAACTAGTGTTTCCAGGTTATGTTAGCAGTAGTGTTTCTCCCACTCGTGCCGCCTGCGAGTTTATGCTCGGCCCGTAGACTTGACATTGGGATGATGTCACAGATTTTTAAATCGCTTTTCTAGGCTTGAGGAAAGTTTTACAAATATAAACCTTCATGGATCAAAAAAATCATAATAGAAAGCATGATAATGACCCTTATTTGCAGTTGGAGGTGTCCTGCCAACAGTTTTATAGATGTCTCTTTTATAATCGTGTTATATTGGGAAAATGCTTTTTGGGCCGCAGGGGGATTTTTCCGCTACAATACAGTGAGTGGCCACTTGGAAAAATTGGCAGCAAGGCTGAGTGGTGGAGCCTTATCCAGGTCTTATTATACATCCATGGTTAACAGTCATACAGCTGGCATGTTAGCATGTTAGGCATGTTAGCAGTTTGTGAGTATACTCATCTCAAAGTATGACTTGAGGTTGATGGAAATAAAGTCATTGTTTTTAAAGATATGTTAAGTGAAAAGTAAATTAATCAACAAGTTGACAAGTTATTTTGCCCTGGACCAAAGTCGTTGACCAATTGACCAACTCTGTCTTAACTTGGCTAAAAGTTTCTGGTTACAGCTTCTTAAATATTAACACTGTCTTGCTTGTCTTTCATATCATATGATTGCAAATGTTAATACTTTAGTTTGTTGACTAAAAATGAAAATCATTTATCATTATTAGCCATGTGGCATGACTATATCATGGCCATGTTGGTCTGTTGGGCCACTGTGGTCCAGACGGAAATATCCTAAAAACTATTTGATGTATTGCCATGAAATTCAGTACAGATATTTATGGTGCCCAGAGGATGATTCCTACTGATATTGGTGACCTGAACCTTGAATGTTCCTCTAGTGCCAGCAACAGGTTAAAATTTTTGTCTTGCAGTTTTTTTGTCTTTTTTTTTTGTCATTCCGTGGTTTTAAGTGAAACTACTGGATGGACCCTGACTTTTCATCCAGCTCCATATTCAGGCCAAAATATTAATTTGTCAAATAATTTGGATTATACCTACAAAACTAATGACATTCCTATCAGCCTCATGTTGTACTGTGTGTTTAGTTCTAATTAGCAAATGTGAGCATGCTAACACACTAAATTAAAATGATGAACATTATCCATGCATAACATTAGCATGTTATTATCACTGTGAGCATTGTGAGCTCAAAGTACTGTCTCATAGAGCTGCTAGCAGGCTGTAGAGTTTTAGTCTTGTTTTGGGAAACTTGGCACTAGTAGTTGTCAAATCTTATTATTTAAATCTTTTTGTTTTATGAATATTACTTGTTTTACATTGTCTGACCAGGGCTTTCTATTTCCACATTTTGAACTTAAAATACATTAACAGGCAAATTCTATTCTCTCAATTATTGAAGGTGGTCTTGATTTGATCTTTATTTTTTTAATGGTTGTTCCAGGCTGTGTATCCATTTTAAAGAATTTAGGAGTTTACCACCTTTTTAAAAAATGAAAAGATAAATTATTCATGAATTGATCTTAAAAATGACCTTTATTTGCAGCCCTTTGATAGACAGACTGACAGACTGGCCAACTTACAAAGTGGGCTGTTGAAGAAAGCTCATTGCAGAGCAACACATGTAGAATTTACAATTACACAATGCTACTTGCTCTAGAGACAAATTTGACAGTTAATCAAAATGGAAAGATACTTTATGTGACATGCTGCCAACAAACCAAACATTGGCCCTCAGTGATTATCTGTCAAAGTCTAATACAATGAACATCACTCAGTCACTTGCCAAGTTGCCGCAGCCTGAATTAAACCAGTCTTTGTCTCCAAAGTATTGTTTAAGTACTTATCTTAAATATATGAACTGTCAGCTTGTGACATGTGTGCAATATTCCAGCTCTGTGATTTTTCCACAAGTGGCATCATATCAGCATGGGACCTGAATTTATCTTGGCTTAAATAATCTAGACTGACATAAATATAGAAAAATAAAAAACAAACTTAGATAAAGCCCACACATCTGGTCTAATAGTTTGCTCATCCATGAAGTAAACTGTTGCTTTTGCACCATTAGGCTCCATTAAGATGGTAGATTTAAGTGATGGAAGGTTGCTGGTGCAGTGAATGGACTAATGGCTGGGGTAGGATGGTGTCTGATGTGTTGGTGTCTGATCTGGGCTCTCCGAGAGGTGGAAAAATGCACTTAAATACTCAGAAAAATACTTAGTCACTCTGTGGTGTTCAGTTGTAGTTCAGATATTTTACTGGTGGGTGTTTGTTTAACTTCTGTTACTGTGGTGTTGATGCTTATTACTAAAGTTGTACGAATACAAAATGTACGAAGGACATCACACTGTGTCTACATTTGGCCTTGTGTGTGCATGTGTTTCCATAAATTAATCAACATGTGTGTATTATTCTTGTATATAATGTCTTCATGTGCCAATATATTTGCTATTCAACTCACTCACTTAAGTGTTACAAAGGCAGGCACCTTCATTTGTGAATATGCTGTTTGTAAATCTATTTAATTAGTGAAATACACACAACAATTAAGACTAACTATCTGTAAAGTATGCCCTTGGGAAGTTTTAGTTTCAAAATTTAAAAAGCAGAAGGCTCCTTCTTGCGCATTCAAATAAAGTGACATTACAGTGTGCGCTTGATAGCGAAGAATTATACATGGGAAATTAAGATTAATATCAGAAATTTCAATTAAAAAGAGACCTTAATAAACATGCAAATTATTGAACAAGTATTTTCTTTTTAACTTCCGACCAGGGGATTCTGGAGTGTTTTTGTGTCTTACATTAATGCATTTTTGTAATATTATAGCCTCTGGTTCATTACTTTGAAGATAATTTCATGAGCATGGATCTGCCTTTGAGAAAACTCCTTTGTGCAGCCAGTTTCTCTTTGTGTATGACTAAGATTGTCTTACATCTGCAAGTGTACACTGTGACATTGTGTAACGACAGTTTAGTCAACTATTTCAACTAAAATAAGTATGAATAAAATAGTTGTTTCTGTTCTGTTCCAGCACAAACACTGTCTTCGCAGCCAAGAACTTGAATCCATGTGCAGCATTTAGGAAATATTTTAAACATACAGTATGTATCCTATAGTTAGATTATTAATATTTATTTAAAAAGGTGAAAACTGGTGCTGCCAAAAGACAAGGTATAGCAAAAAAACCCAACAACACATAGCTTATATGTATAAAAGAGCAAACTATCAGCTGAGACATGATGGGCAGGTCCTCATATACATGACAATTCACTGCAGCCTCAGGTGTTCATTCTTGCAGTGCAGCCTGAGAATAGACTTCATCACTTGTTCCATGTTCATGGAAATATCGCTCTGTGGTCCGTTCCTGCCACACGGGAGGAACTATGGATGTGTGAGCGGCAAGCTATAGGGAGCTCCAACAATCAGACATAATGTAACACAATACCATCAAACCTGGATTTGAGTGCAACATTTTTTAGTCTGCGCACTCAGTTTGGCAGTGATCTTTGCGTTTTTTCTTGAGAGGACGCCTGCTTTATGATCATTTTATGGATTTGACTTTTAACTGAACAGATACTCATTATGTTAAAAGCAGAAAACATAGTATTAATCAGAAAGATGTCTCATCTTCAGATTGGATTGAATAGGGCCATCTATAACATAGAGAAGAAGTAAGTGACACAGAGAGACAGAGTTGGGTGGTGATGATACTCTGTGTTTGTTGCACCTTACAGTATGAGCTCCTTTGCCCTCACCAGCCGTCAGAAGAACATTTTGTGCCTTGTGTAGGCTTTTTGAAGCCAGCTGGTAACCTGGAGGCTGCCTGTGTCATCTGTGCTGTTGACTGTGATTGTTTGTGTGAACTGATCCTACATCTGCCTCATGGAACTGTCTGTTCAGCACCACGTAGCACATGTAACATCTGCGTCACTCAGAAAAACAACATTATACAGCATATACAGTAGAATCAAACTTGTGATCTTGGTGGTGGCGTGCTACTTGTGTGTAGGTGAGTTTGCATGTGTGTGGTATAGCCCTTATGGTGTCTCGGTGTGTGTGTGTGCATAGCCAAATGTAACATTTAGGCTACTGAGTTTATATAGAGTAAAATGCAGAGAGACTTAGAACTGTGTCAGACTATGACTTTGCATGCTTGTCATAAAACTGGTTAAATAAACATGTTGGTATGGAAGAATCTACAAAAGGAGCTCACATATTACAAGAGTCCCCTGTTTGCAGAGCAGGAGGGTGACTACTCTGCGCACTGTGACAGAAGTAAAGACAGAGTAGGGTCTATACAGTATGCAGAAGAAAAGGTTAAGCAAGTGTTGCAGAAAACATGACAAATTATTACTTAAATGTTTGTTTCATCTTTTCCCCACCTGTACCATTCCAGCCCTCTGTCATAGTTTCTATCGAAAAAGTGGGGCTCCGTTCCGAGTGCGCGCACATCTGGATGTATCCGGATGAACTCCAGCACCGCCCTGGTTCCTCCTTTCTTTACACCGACTATTAACGCATTAGGCAGCTTCTTATTCCCATATCTTTGCGCAACACTCATGTTTCTCAACTTCGCGTCAGCCCAATGAGTGCCGGACAAGGCAGATGCTTTACTTTGGTAGCGGGGATCACTTGATCCTCGCTGGGCAGCAGACTCATCCAAAGCGGACCTGACTTCCAGCGAAGCGCAATTGTCTAATTTCCCAAGAAGTTTCTTCCCTCCAGCGTTCTTGCTCGGTGGGCATCTTTTCCCGCCGTAACCCTGGTTTGTCATGATTGTGCTGCGACAAAAAATAATACTATAGCATAAATAGGTGCAAGAAAGTGAAACGGTGAATATGAAGGCGAATCTGGCGCTGAATCTGTTCGTAGATGAGAGGAACCTATGTGCCATGTCTCCATGGGTTCAAAGTGCTGCATGATTTTCCATCGGAGTCTTCCTCCTCTCTTGCTCTGCGGTTGGAGTCTGGCAATAATGTAGGTTCCAAAGTCTGACAGACTGGCATATGAGGATAGGGGTGGCTTCTCTGAGGCATAAACTGCGCGTAAGTCGCGTTATTTCTTTTCATAGGCTGCTGAACTGTACGAGAAAACTTGGAACAGAATATGATTGCAGCTGCTTTCGGAGAGAAAAATGGGTCAGTCCCCCTTTAGACAAGTTTTTCCTAAGTAGTTTGAAGTGATTCATTTGGATCAATTACTGGTGGCACTGTCCTAAAACGAATCCGAAAGGAATTTGACGCCAATCTTCATCCTCCTTCTCCCTGTGTGTGGATTATGAGAGAAAAGGAAAAGTCCAACGCGTCCTCAGTGTCCCCAAAACTCTCACCAGCGCGATTGTTCTGCTCGCCTCTGAGGGGATTTTTTCGATGCTCAGCCCACCTTTTCCTCTCATAATGAAGTTGTGAAGATATATGCACTTAGGCTACCGGCTATAAATATTTAATCAACCCCTCTGACGTAACTCACATGATCATAATTCTATATGCGTTTTATCTTTTAAAGGAACATCCTGAATATTTTAGGAGGCATCATATTTGGAGGTTTAAAGATGCAAAATGAGTGTCAGAGAGTATAGTAATGTATGTTTAAGTTTCAGCATGTCAGAGCTGTGTGGTGTGTGTTAAATGAATCTTATGACATTTAGTTTCATGATGTTCGGATTCATTTCAGAAGAATCCACCAAAGCACTCAGGCTTTCATAGCAGCTATTAACACTTTTGTTATCAGTTTTCTGCTGTGTGCAATGTGTTCACTTTTCACTTGAAACAGAATGATTCATCAAGGCTGAGCATTGTCTACATGTATTCTTTTTCTTTATACACACCTGGGCATTAGCAGCCTGAAAGCCATGATGCACGCTGGATGCAGACTGCTCCTTCATTGTCATGGTTAAAGTCTGTCGAACCTTCCATTATTGGAGAGTGAATAGCCCACACAAACAGCAGCTGCAGTGTTCGCATTTTTCCACCTGTAAATACAATATGAACATTGTCATTCTGTTTCTGTACATGACCCTGTGCATGCACATCTCCATCTTCCTGTTTGCCTCAAATTGGCTTTTTCATGAAGTTTGGGATCCATTTGCTGGTTGTGTGTATCTGCTTTAAAACACCACCACGTTTCACAACAACAATGAAGTGATTAAGTGAAAAAATTAGGTAGAATACACTTACAGTTTCAAGGCGAACAGTTCTTTAAAAAGGGTCAAACAGAAAAGTGAAATAAGTCTGTTTTCTAAAGGATTATAATGATAAAAGTGTGCTTCTACTGTATTAGCTAAAAGTGACAAACAGAGGGGGTGCAAGGAGATGAAGGTGAAACCACTCTTAAATAGAAAATGCAGATCAATAACCAGACTCTGCCTCCTTCCAACTATTTATTATTTCAGTATATTGCACTCAGAGCTCATAAAAGTCACATTTGACATTAAAACAACAACAGTAGTCTCACATTAACACAAAAAGCTGACAATGAAACTGAGACAAAACATTCAAGCTTTGGCATCTGTTCATTCACTTTTGTGTATTAGGAATTCAGATTGATGTCAATAAATATAATTATTTTTTATTTGATTTAATCTTTATTTAATCAGGCAGTTTCATTGAGATTAAGAACTCTTTTCCAAAAGAGACCTGAGAGCAAAAAAACATTCATAAGACAAGAACACAATACATAGTAAAGAAACAACACAACTACACATTGAACAGGGAATTAATGCAAACAGTTACAAGAATCATAAAAAAACATCAGATAATAAAGCTTTAAAATCTCCAAGAGGAATGTATGACTCAAGTTTGAGGGCAGTTAAACATTAGTGACAAAATGAGGGATATCTAAGGTTAAGTAGTTACTGGATTGTGTACTGTAGTTACTAGATTTAAATGAGAGATTTAATATATTGATTAAATATGTTAATGATTCTGTAAGATTTTTAAAAAGTCTAATCTAAGCAAGTTTATGCTGCATTGAGTTACTGCTAATAATAGGGTAAATATTGTCACTGAGGCGTATTGAACTAATATACGAGTAAAATATACAAGATTCAGTGCTGCTTAAACAGATAACAGTCTCGGCTCCCTCGGGTTTACTGCCACACTGCTGCACTGTACTCCAGGAAATAAACAAGTGGCTGTATTTCTGCGCTATTAAACCATGCACTGTTTTATGAAGTCATCTGTCAAGCTCCTTCAGCTGGCCATAAGACAGCATTTTTTCACCTGCAGCTCATGTTGAATGTTTGATAATGTATATCCACTTGGACACCAGCAATTCCTTTGGGTGTCGTCTTTTTTTACTGTTTGCTTTCAATTTCATTTAACAAACTTAACATTTTGATCCATGCCATGTTACTGAACCTGCTTCTCACTCAGTCTTTAGAAAAATATGATCAGTGAACATGTAGATCACACAAGTCCATGATACTGTATTAAAAAAAACATGTTGGAGGTCAAACCATTCAACTATACAAATGGACAGTTGGACACATGGTATGCAGAAGCAGAAATTGCACTGAAGACACTCCCAACATCTGCACACTTTAGTGTTTTCATGTTTCACTCTCAGACTGTACATGAGAGATTGGCCCTTGACTGCAAGGACACTCATATTTGTAGCTGGTGTGAATGAATATGGGGTCTAAACTGAAATTCAAGGACACAACGAGTGAGAATCTTTTTAAAATCTGTATATTTTCTTGCGTTACGCTCAGTGTTCAATTTTTAAAAACCTTTTGGCTTTTTCTTTATAATCCATCTATATACATGGGTGAAGGGTACAGGTTTTTGGTGTTTCAAAGGGGTCTCAGTCTCACAGGCTTCCTACGCAACAGGATTAATTCATAGTTACTAATTAAAATCCTATAAATTGCCAGTAAATGATGTTAAGTGAGTTGTTGCTTACAGTAACCTCAGGCAGTGCTAAAGCTTTCACTCCACGCTCCATGCACATATCACACTTGCAGAAAAACTCCTTCACTTATATTAAGTCTGCTCACATGAACAGAAGCTGCTTTCCATCACACTTCCACTCGTGGACAACACTGCACTTGTCTGCCCTCGCAGCCTTCACACAGTGAAGAATGAACTCTTTAGTGAGCAGTGAAATGACCCAGTAAAGGAATTGTGATTTGTTTGTTTTTTATTCAAGGCTGAGCTGTGACCATACACACATCCACATGTAATGTCAAAATAAAGTATTAATGATAGAAAACATTGAACTTGTGTAGTGTATAACATCAAACTGTAAATGAGTGTATTCTTGCCATCCCTAGTTGTGAGAACTGTGAAAAATATTTTATATTCTGTGCAAATGTTTGCAATTTGAATCAAGTCAAGCTTGATGTGTGCAGGTATCCTCATAAATTACAAGCTTCTGCATTATGTGATAGTACGTCAGCAAGTTTTCTGAAATTTGACATTAGTAGGTCCTAGCTATAGGCGACCTAGGCAACCACCTAAGACGCCATCTAATGGGGGGCGCAGATATAACAATCCCATTTCACTATGCGACAGTGTTATGCTGAGTTCTGCTTGCCTGCTGAGAATTGCATACACCTTGTGGGAGCGTGCACAGCTAAAGGGAAAACTACCAGACAATTTAATGATTTTTAAGGCAATGTACTGTTTAAAAATAAAAAATAATAAATAAATCTAAATAAGAATTTTCTTTGTCAGGTTCATCAATGATGATAAAGTCTATAGTTTTTGAATGTTTAGAGTCATCGATGTTTTATTCGACTCATAGCATTTCCTTGATATGATTAGTCTGAAATTTACAAGGTTTCCTTGATTAATCTCTCAATGTTTCTTAGGGCGAACTCTTCAGTGTTCTTTGTTGATGTATTTTTAAGCACAAGATTTCAGATAGTTATACTGAAATTAGGTTTTTAAATGCGGAAAAATGAATGTGGGGTGTTACTCTGTCAAAGTCGATCAGATAAAGTATGTGCTGATAAAACCATTTGACTCCTATCAAACTTTGATTTGAAGTGTCATTACTGAGTGTTAAGGGGCACATGCATTATTTGGTAGAACTGATTGTTGCTGCTGAGTAATGCATCCCCTGTTATTTCAGCTTAGGTCATTAAATGTATGAAATTCACACTATCGAGCCAAAACAGCATGTGCTGGTAAAACCATTTGATTCATAGATCTCCAGAAATAAAGTCACAGTATGGATGGATTATTCAGCAGAGGTGCATCTTATTACTTGCTAAGAATTGCAGCCCCTCCTTTCTCAGACCAGATGAGTGTTATATGTATGAAATTTACATAATAACATAAATTTAGATGCAGCATAAATTTGAGACATACTTTGTAGCTTACAAAATCATTATCACTTAGATATTAATCACCTAGGTATCTATCTCATGGGTAAGTCTGACATTACTTGTACCAGGTTTATAACATTCCAGTAGTATGATAGTAGTAAAACCCACAGTAAAACAGAAGCAACGTCAGAATTATGAAAAAGTACATGAAATGTTGATAATATTAAACTTAAATGTGCATTTTCAGATTGGCTGTGACATCTGTGGTAGGTGCTACCACCATGGCTATGTGAGGAGTCCAGTGCTGGATCAGGAGTATCTCTGCCCTCTATAGACAAAGTCCTGTTCAGTGTGGGGTGGGCAGTTGTAAGATGTTGCATTTAACTATTTATTTACAGTGTTTTATTTAGGTATTTATTATTTTCTTGTTTGCTTTCTTATGTCTAAAAATGTTTATTTTATTTTATTTTTTACTTTTGTGTATAATTTTATTTGAACATGTATGTTTTATTGTCCCGGTATGCCCATTCTTCAGTCCTGTTGGGTCTTTCTGTTCCTTTTATTATTATTAAATATTATATTTTTCATATTCCCAATACACTTTGAGTGCTGCTATCTACTGAATTGCAGTTATTTTTGTTTTAAACAGTTGGATGAGGGTATTTATATTTCTGACTGGATAAAGTGTCATCATCCCAGCTGCTGAACATTTTGCCGTGTATGTGTATATTACCAAGGCCAGGGCAGACAAGGGAGGGAAATAGAATTTACACACAGTAAGGGGCCATGTATGCTTTCACTCTCACTACAATCAAGAAATCTCCAAGTCTGTACAATGTGCAGCACAGAACATATGGGCATATAATATGGGCTTTCACTCAAAAATGTATTCTGTTGATGTAAAGTAATGATACTGTATGAACCTGGCCTGAGATAGGAGATGCATTTCTCAGCAGGTAAAAACTCTACTGCGGAATACTACATCAACCCCATTAACTTTGTCTCTAGAGATCTATGAATCAAATGCTTTTACGAGCACATATTTTGGGCTGTTTTGGTTTGACAGTGTGAATTTCATACATGTAAAAACCACCTGGTCTGAGAAAGGAGGAGATGCAGTTCTCAGCATGTAATAAAATACACCTCTGCCCGAATAATGCATCCACACTGTAATTTTATTTCTGGAGATCTATCAATCAACTGGTCTTACCAGCACATATTTTGTGTGAATTTCATACATTTAATAATCACCTAAGTTGAAATAATAGGGGATGCATTACTCAGCAGCAGAAATCAGTCCTGGTGAATAATGCATGCACCCTTAACACTCAGTAATGACACTTCAAATCAAAGTTTGATAGAAATCAAAGATAGCAAAATTAATTGGACCCATACTTGGACCACATGTTTGCATTTCCTGAGCCCGAGTCTGGCCTATCTACAGCATGAATGTCAGATCAAACATAAATGGGTCTGATCTGGCCAAATGTGTTTGACACATTAGTAAAAGGCTGTGATCCAGTTCTGGCCCACATACTGTAACATTCTCATTTTAATAATTTGGCCCAGCTTTGGCCCATACACTATATACTGATATCAAATTAAAAATGTGCTGCTGGCCCAGGCCTGGCCCATGTACATGAAGGGTTGCCTTGTTGCCATGGAGATCCAAAGTCCCACCCCACTTCAGGGCTAGCCTCTGTTCCACAGTGTATTTTTGCATTTCTTTCATCAGTGTCTCTGAAAAGCTGAAAGATGATACTCAGGTTTTCTGTTAATATTCTAGATAAATTGATCATATTAATACAATTTGACTAAGCCCAATAATGCCATATATTTGTCATATTTATATTTGCAACCTGTTGCTTTAGAATATGAACAAAATACCAAAATACTCTGGTTTTATTTTTCAGCTTTTCAGAAAGACAAATTAAAGAAACACTGTGCAAAAAGTACATTGTGGAACAGGTTATAGTGTATGTTGATACATACAATACATATATATATGTGTGTGTGTTTCTGTGAAAAGTCAAAACAAATATATTAAAGTCAACTTTTATTTTTGGGAAAGAAATTGTTTTGTTCAACCAGCAGTCAAACCAAAACACAATTGACAATAAAAACATGGCTCTACAGCCATGCTAGAGGCTCTGTGAGGCTGTACTTAAACACTGCATTGCTTTAACGAAACGCTACTGCAGGCACACAAACATGCTCATAATGACAATACTAACGTGCCGATGTTTAGCAGGTATAATGTTTAGTTTTGGTGATAAACCAAAGTATTCTATCTATGCATGAATGTCTGAACCAAATTTGATAGAAAGCCTTTCGACAGTTGTGGAGACATCTCTCTAAAAACACAAATGTGAACATCATGGTGGTGTTAGATGAAAAGTCAGAGGATCAACAAAATCATTAGGATTCATCCGATGGGAACCATGAGTGTCTGTACAAAATGTCCTGACAATCCAATAGTTGTTGAGATATTTCAGTCTGGACTAAAGTGGGGGATTGACCAACTGACCCTTGTGTATTTGAATACGGTGGTCATAAGAAGAAGGCCTCAGCATGAGACCCAAGATGCTCATCCTTTACATAGTAAATCAGCTGTGTTCCTATGTCCACCAGATAACACAAGAAGGTCTTGTTGCAGCTAGAGGAGTATTACGTATTCTTGAACTGGAACAAAAGGATCAATCCGGACCCTAAATTCATGCCACTAACGTGACTAACAATCAACAATACAACTGAGGCTCTTCAAACAAGACCCAGTGCTCTCCAGTCTTGAAATCCAGCTTCAGGGTGCTTCGGGCATTCTGACTCACCATCTTCTGCCCCCCCTCTCTATCCACTGCCAGCTGCAACCATCTCTTCATGAACATCTCTATTTCACATTCAGAGGCCTTTGATGTCAGAGGATTCTTCCTTACGGCAGCTGATGCAGACAAAAGTTTACAGACATAAAAAATCATTTAGTACAGGACAAACACAAAAATGGCAAAATTCTATGATCCAGCAAAGATTTTGAATAATAAGTGGACAAATATGACGAATATTTACCAATTACAACATTCTTTAATTGCAGGGAAGCCATGGATGTTTCCCCATTCACTCCTCTCCAATTAGTATCTTTTGCAAGGGTGTTTGAGATGGTGAACGTCATTAAATACCAAACCATGTTCTTCACATCACATCCCCCAATAAGGCTATATATATATGTGTATATATATATATATATATATATATATATATATATATATATATATATATATATATATATATATATATATATATATATATATATATATATATACATACAAGTCCATCTTAAAGAAATAAGGATAAATAGAGTCCTCAGTTAAACTAACATGGACATAGGAACAGATAAACTCCTCTTACCAGAACTGTTATATGGTACTTTGCATATGTTTTTATCGGGACTTTAATATCAACTTTTACAAGACTACACTTGAGCTAAAAGAGATTCAAATAAAACAATAAATTATGAGTAAATTTACACACATTGGTAAAATTTCACTTTTTAAAACAGACACCCATTACTCACCAGATTTCGATCTGAAGTCTGACTCCTGAAGTTGGATTTCAAGACTTTGCTGGTCCTTTAATGGCAGGAGACCCTCATCAATTTCACATTGAGGCACAGCTTGTGGTCTTGCTTATAGAACTTGTAGAATGTGTGTTTGCTGCTCGAGAATCATCTCCTGCTTAGTGAGCATTTTATGCATTAACGCTGAAAAAGAAAAAAAAAGATGATTTCTTTTAGATGCAAAACATAACAAAACATAACAAATGGGACTGTGTGTAGAGACAGACATTCACGAGAAGATCAGAGAGAAATCTCTGAGAGTAGAGGAGACATAATGACGTCGCTCACTAAGCAATGTCTGGAAAATTATTATATATTATTGTATTATATGACTATTATTACTCCTGGCATTATATTTTTCATAAGTGGTCAGTGTTTCCACAACAGGCCCACATGTTGAATTATACTGGGACACTGTCGGTACATCACATGTGACCGTTTATTACAGTGACATTTATAAAAAGAGGATTTGTTAAGTTATTATAAAATTAACATTTTTCAGGATCATCAGTATGCCCTTGACCCAGTTAAAGTAAAAAAAAAAAAGTTAATTGAGGCTCAGGAGAAGGGGGAGGAAATGCAGTGGGACTTAAGAAATGCCAAGGATTGGGAAAGAAGGCGTAAGAAGATGGTGAAATCCCTGCTAGAGGATTTAAAAAAACAAAAATATGGTAACAGAGTAACTGCAGCAGCAGCTCGACTTCTACTCTGGTTAGCTGAACCGCTTAGCCCCTTCCTTTTAACAGATGCAAGTGTAACATTTATAATTTTGTAGCTGTTTAAATTCATGTCTCATCACACACATTTTAATTGCAGTCTCACCACTGTTCTGAAAAACAACAGCTGATAAATTTTAATTATTTGAATTATTTAAAAAAAAAAAAAGAAACAATGAAGATACCACTCCCACATCCTCACACTATTCTAAAGTAAATATAATGTCAGCATGTATTGTGGTGGTTACAGACTGTGGATGCCAAGCCTGGATTTAGCACATAATTGTTAGATATTCTACAACAATGAAAAAATGAAGATCCGGCGAGATTTAGTCAAGTGTGTCTCATTGTGGATGCTGCCATTGTGGCCATCAGGAGGCAAGTTCAGTATGACTCTCACACACAAACAATGACAGGCTTTGTGGATCTTGGAGACGGCATTGATGAGAACAATGTTGCAAGTGAAGCCTTTGTGTTTATGGTTGTTGGACTGCAAGGCCACTGAAAGACGCTCATTGCCTACTTCTTTGTTAAGACAGTGACACCAGACAGCCTTGGAGGCACTACATGAACAAGGTATTAAAGTACTGTGTGTGACAATGGATGGGTATTTATCCAACGTCAGCATGTGCACTATGCTTGGATGCCAGCTCAAGCTGAATCCTTTGGAGCCTCTCAAGACATATTTTTCCCACACATCTGTAGGAGAAAAAGTGTTTGTGATGATGGAGTCACATGTTGGAATTGGCTAGGAACATGTTATAGGCATACAGTTCCATCATCAGTCCTGCTGAAATAGTGAGATGGAGCTACATATCAGAGCTAAATGATGTAGAGGACGAAGAGAGTCTGCATGCTGCCAACAGGATCACAAGAAAGCACATAAACTTCAGCACTCAGAAGATGAAGGTGTCCCTGACAGCAGAGACATTAAGCCTGTCTGTGGGAAAAGCTCTGCACATGCTTGAGGAAGCTGAGTATCCACAGTTCAAGGATTGTTCTCCAACGGTTGAATTTATTGAGGTAATCCTTGAAAAGTTTATCAGTACTTCTACTTTTCAGTATTGTGAAAATGCAATGTGTAAGGAAATAGGGCTGCAACAATTAGTTGATTAATTGATTAGCTGACCAACAGAAAATTAATCTGTAAGAATTTTGACAATTGATTAATCTTTTAAGTTGGTTATCAAGCAAAAATGATAAATATTTTATGTTCCCTGCTTCTCAAAATGTGAGAATTTGCGGCTTTTCTTGATCTTATATCATTGAAAATTGAGTATCTTTGGGTTTTGGACAGTTGGTCACACAAAATACATTTGAAGACGTCATCTTAGGCACTTGTGAATTATGATGAGCGTTTTTCACTATTTCCTGACATTTTTAGACTAAATGTTTAATCAATTAATCGTTAAAATAACTGACAGGTTAATCAATAATGAAAATAATTGTTAGTTGCAGCCTCATTATGAAACCTGCCAAAGTTATTTTAGTCCATCGTAAACAAAATAATTCTCTCTAAAATACTTGATTGGCATTGAATATACATGTATTGTTAAAACTTTGCAGTTACAGTGAATGTATAATTTCACTGTTTATCAACAATAAGGAATATTTGTGTTTTAGGTGATTGACAGATTGTTTGATGTGATGAACAGCAGAAATCCATGTGCCAAAGGCTTTAAGGCTCCACTAGGTTTCCTCAACTGGAAAGAGAGATTAGAGTTTATGACTGAAGCCCGGCTTTGCTTGACTAAGTTGACAATGAATGATGGCACTCTACGTCAATGCTCAAAGAGGTGTTGTTTTTTTCATGAGAGGGTAAATGCCACTATTACACTTGTCAGAATCTTTGTAAATATTGCAAAGATTTTCCTAAATAGCAGCACCAGTCGGTGTCAGAGAAAATATTTGCAGTTTTGATTTTACATGTTGGTGAATGTTTCAGGACTATATAAACAGCCAGAATAAAATAAATGATAAAAGAAATTAAAAAACATGACCACCAAGAAAAAAATTAGCATACTTAGAATGGCTTATTAGAGGTGTTCTGCCGTCTTATGGTCTGCGGTGGCATTTCTTCAGGAAACACAGGCAACGTCAGAGCACAGAATGACACTGTGTCTCTGTCAGCTGGACATCTGTAGTGCCAGCTGAGGACTCTGACACTGCATTTGAGAATTTCGTTAGTGTGGTGTTGGAGCACAGCTACCTGCCAACTAGCTTCGGGTGCCTAACTGAGAATGCTCTGGTTTATATCACAGGTTTTGTTGTCAGGCAGGTCATGAGACAGCTTTCATGTGATGTATGCCATTACAATTCGGTTTTTGAGATTGTACCAGCATCATTTTGTGATGGCTACCACCTTCTAACCTTGAAAAACAATAGAGGCCTGATGATTCCAAGCATACAGCCAAGGTGATCTGTTCAGCAGAGAACTGCATCAGACGGTCCACAAACATTTCATCTGCAGCACATCAGTGCACTGTGTCTCTGGTCAACTGTGTTGTCAGAGCAAACATAGGTTGTGAAGATGTGTTTGATCTTCGTGACCATATTGTTGAAACTCAGGACGGCATTGACAACCATCACTTTAGCCTCATATCTTTAATCGTGAGCAGCTTTCATAAGTTGAGGCAAAAACTCACACTCTACAATGGCAGAGTGGCAGCTTGAGAAAGAAGCTTTGTAATGTAGTGTTGTTACAGGGTTATTAGAGAAGAACTTTTGCTGCTGATACACACATATATATTTTTTGTACATAATGTGTGACTTAAAATGTAAATTAGCATTTATTGTTTCTGCTGATACACTGAATATAGTTTTTGTCCATAATGTGTGAATTAAAATGTAAATTAGCATTTATTGTTTCTGCTGATACACCGTATATACTTTTATATTTATATGAGATTAAAGCTAAATTTGCATTTCTCTTGTATAAACATGCAGCCCTAAGTCAATTATTTTCACTTGTACAAAACTAACATTTGTTTATCAGAATGTGTAACTATTACACCACAACTCTGCACAACCCTGCTGATACACTGTATATATTTTTGTAAATATTATGTGTGACTTAAAATGTACATTAGCATTTACTTCCAAAAGCATAAACAAAATGACATCATGGTAGCCATTTTGCATGCAGTAAGAAAAAAAAGAATATACTTCAAAACTAATCATGTAGGGTAAGTTCATTTTAAATAGTATAGAACTATTACTATTACTATCTACATAAGATAAAGTATTTTGGTATGAAAACCCACATTTATAATCTAACCAAGTATGGTGTATCATAAATATATGTCTGGCATTTGCAACAAACTAAACCACTTTTCCTAATGAGTTTATGGTCTCAATTGCTGGTTTCAAGTCTCCTTCAATACAGCATGATGTTCATTTTGTAAATACTGGTCCCATTTTATTTAAATTTGATGATAAAGCAGGGTATGATTCAGGACATGGCTACGGTGGCGACAAGGTTGGTTAGGTAACGTAACCATGGCGTGACCCCAGATTCACAAGGTGGTGTAATCGTAGCCGTCACTATTTCAGTGTGTTTTCAGTTCAGTGTTTGGTTGTACTAAAAGATCCTCTAAGGAGTCGGGTGTTCAGTTTTTCTAGTAAGTACAATTTGTTTCAGTAGTCTTAAATATTAGCATAATCACAATTAACCATAGACTGTAAATGTTCTGTGCTAAACAAGCTAGCAGCTAGTGTCAGTGTCAGCGCCAGCCCCTCGTCCAAATATGGTCACTTCTCATCACTTCTGGCTCCAAAAATCTAAGATGGCGACGGTCAAAATGCAAAACTCGAGGCTTCAAAAAGCAAATCCACAAACCAATGGGTAACATCATGGTGGCTACGTTCATGATTTTTACAGTCTATGGTTTATGTCTACAAGCTAACGTTAGTTGCTAACGTTTGCTGTTAGCCTGCTAGGTTAGCTAGCTAGCATTAGCTCAGCATTTAATATTGATGTAAGCTAAGTTAGCTAGCTATGTTAGCTTACCACAGTGTCTTTTATGTCATTTTCAGATGCACTTTTAAAACATCTACAGTCACCATCTGTCACAACTGGTAAAGGCCCAAATATTTCTCCAGGTGAGTGAGTGCAACATATCAATTTAGACATTTATGTGGTAAATAATCTATTGTAAATACATGTAATGCTATATACAATCTAATCAATGAACTTGTTCCTGTTTCCTCTATATATCTATAGAACCACTTCAAGAAACATCTCAACAGTTGGCTATATCTTCTTTTGATGATGAGAGCACAACACTGACCACAGATTTCACATCGTCACTTTTCTCAGGTGTGTGAATACATGAATACAAACATATGCACAACTCATTTTGTTTAATAGCTATCTCATTTGTATAACTGTAATTGTATACACACTCCATACATTTGCCTCAATCAGTTGATTCAAATAAATTCCTTATAAAAGAATATATTACGACCTGTATTCAAGTGTGAAGCTTGTGTGGACATGATGTGAGAATAAGTGTAATAAGTGTATTATCTGCCGTGCAGGAGCACCAGATGCAGCCTCCTTTAGTGATGGGAATCCGGCTCTTTTTAGTGAGCCAGATCGTTTTGCTCCACTCAGCAATAAGAGCCGGCTTTTTTTGCTCCCAAATGGCTCTTCATTTAGTATCACTTTTATAATTCAGCCAAATTGAGCAATGTTTTGACCTATGATTGATATGTGTGCAGACATATCACTTAAATTATTCAATGTTATTATACTAAACCTTATAATTACCATAATATGATAATTTTACATTGTGTTTGGTATAAAAACCTTAAATAATGTAAAAACATCAAACACTATTGCACGTGTATTGAATGTTTTAATTCATAGGGAACTATCCAAAACAGTGTCAGGCCAGTGATAAAAATGCTAAATGAAATGGGTATATCAAAGAGAAAACAACACAGGCCAGCTACAGTCCCTCAGAACTGAAGATTGTCGGCCCCCCTGCCTGCTTTTAACCTGAGATCTCTGTCTGTCATCACACGTGATTGGTCGCATGCACATCAACACAACATTCAGTCAGTGCGTGGCGTGCACGTTGCCGTGCGGTGTGGCGAAAAGATCATCCTATTATTCTGTGTTGTATTCATTTACAAAAAAAAAGAAAGAAAGAAAGAAAAAAGAAATCAGACGGGAGCCGACTCCCATCGTTCACTTAAAGGAGCCGGCTCGTGACTGACATATCACTAGTGTCCTCTGCCCAGCCTTTGGAGCTGCACACACCTGCTGCTGCTGAGACAGATGAGCCACTTTCAGCTGATCCTGCTGACTGGCCTTCACATCTGATAGACATATATACAGTATATGATATCATATATTATAATTGTAATTAGATTTTAGTAAATATTGTACTAAACGAAAAGCATATTTGTGTCTTTAGAACCATTGCTCCACATGTATTCATTTATTTATCCTTGAGGGACGGGGGGCTGGAGTGAAGCTCGCCTAGGGCACCGAATGGGGATTCAAATAATCTTTCCCTTTTAAGTTCATATAAACCACTGAGAATAACCAACCTTGCACAGCAGCACAGCAGAGCACCCTGTGGTAATGAAACACCTTCCCTTTCTTCTTGCCGTTGTCCTATAATGCCAAGGATATCAGGATATCTTACTTTTTTCATTTAGTTTCATGCTATTCAGAGATTAGGTTCACAGTATCACTATGATATCAGGACTTGACAGCATTCAGTTATTCCACCCACTCTGTGGAAAACCTGACACTATACAGCTAAATTATGTGGCGCACTGTAGGCTGCAATTTTGTAGATAAACTTGAGAAAGATGCCAGCGTAAGGACTATAACTAATGTTTCTTAAAAAAAAAAAAAAGAAAGAAAGAATTCAGGTTATACAGTAAAATGTGTCATCTTTATTTGTGGTAAACACCCACCCGATGTTTTCTGCAGATTCCTATCTGTCTGATGGCAAACCAGATCGACAGCACTCGCTGTGTATCTTCACAATCCTCCTTCAAACTAAGAAAAACATCCAGTGAACAGTAAGACAGAGAGTGCAAGTCATTAAAACAAAGCTATACCACACATGCTTGTCAAAAACTAACACAATGCTGTAAAAGTCAAAAACGGACAGCTAAAAGACAATCTAAAGTTTCAGAAATTTGTTGGAGAGTCATGCTGAAAAACTTTGTCAAACTTCTATCTTTATTAAAACAGAGACACTTATTAGTCGACTTTAAGATGCATTTATTATTAAGTTAGGAATTACAGTCTGTGCTGAATATGCATTTCTGATTGGACTAGTTAGGAAATGATTGTTCAGGGAGAAGAGCAGGGAGTAAGAGTCACAAAGTGAATATACAATAGGGAATTACAGTAATGTTTTGTTGCTTTGAGACTGCACTAATGTTTCTTTGAGAACAAACATAAGTACTGTATCCGCGATGATTATTCCCCTCTGCTGAATCCAAAACACTGTTATACAACTACTGAACAAACCGAGTTCATCAAAATGTCTTAGCAGAGTGAGATTGTTGCTGATTCCAGTGGAAACATGAGGCAGTGCTGTACGTGTTTTAGTTGAGAATTGTCTTTTTATACCATCAGTCACTCCTGCACATTTTATGTAATTAAAACTGGACCCAAAGACCGACAGAATGAAAACTTCGAGGGCAGTAAAATAAAGCAGTTTTCAGACTAACGGTCCTGCTTTATTACAGCTATGCTATACCATCAAGATTAATGTCGGAATGATATATAGAGGTTAATTCTCTGCAGGTAGGTGTTTTAAGAACAGAAAAATGACACTGAATTGTCAGCACACTCATAATTATTCATCGATTTAATATATTTTCAGTTATATTTTATATTTCTATTACTTAATCAACAAGTCTGCTAGAGCTTTCCACTTGCTTGGCAGGAGGAAACTATTCATGATTAACATGAAAGAAAAGTTGCTGACTTTCTTGAAACACTGAATAAGATACAATATATAATTAAAATATGTGACTTCTACCATACTGCCTGCATGGTGTACGAGTGCACACTGTTTTCCCCTTAAGCAGAACTCTAAAGGCTCTGCGCTATCAGAATTCCCCTCTGCACTTTACATTACAGGAAAGCATACCAAGATGCCATTTGATGATTATAAATGCCTGAACTAGTGCATGATGAAATGTGTACCTACGTGTCTACCTGTAGCATGCTGAACTTCAGATAGCAAAATCAGCATCATGTTTCAAGATTTTTCTCACATCTTACTTTAGTTCTTCAATTGAAACCAGCTTTTACTGCCACTAGTCACTATTACTAATAGTTCTTTTTCGCCTTTTTCTTTATGTTTGTTGCTGATTTACTGAGCAAAGACAACAAGAACAAAAGCAGAGCACTGACTAAAGGCCATTGAACAGCAGGTTCCCTCTCTCCTCGCCAACTACGGTGTCAGCTAATTGCTGCTGACATTTTGCCCATGTTGTTTAAATCAAAACTATTCTGATGCATTGCTTTTTTTTTTTGTTTCTTCACAAAAAGGGGACACGGTTAAGAAATGCCACCCTCTCTGCCATCCGCCGAGCGTCTCACTATTTGACAAAATCGTCTAATTATCACACAGTTGGCTTTGACAGGACTCAGCAGTTTCCTGAATACAGCAAATATTTCTGAATCTCTTGCATGTAGGGTAAAGTCAACACCCACTGATTGGCTGCCACCAGGTAAAAAAGAGTCTTAACTGTCAGGAGTTATCCAAAAAGTCAAATTAAGCAAAAATATTAGAAACACAGGAGTCTGGTTGCTGTGATCCTTCCACTCCTGATTTATTTTGTCAAGCAGCATTGATTTTAAGCAGCTGTAGCTTGCTTTATTAAGTAATTTACCAAGATAAAATGATTTTTAAAATAAAAATCATTGATCTCAGGTTGTTCCAGTGATTAAGTGATACAGTGGCTCTCTTTATACTGTACTGTATATTATCCGCAGTGTCCCTACAATTAAAAAACCTCCATGTCTGACTGATTTACATCCCCTCAATTTTCTTGCAACACCTCTTTGATGGATGATGGATAGCTGCTATCAGAGAAGGACATGAGTGTTGTTAAAAATGAAGCAATTTATTTGCTCCGAGCAGCTCTGAACACAACTTCTTATTGATTGAGACAACCTACACAGCTGATGGATTTAGTGTGTTTTATTTGGGTTTCATTGACACAGACAAAGGGTTGCTTCGGCGTGTAATTGATCACCGTGCATACAAGGCTAGACCCCTGTTTCTGTTGCCTAAATGCAACACGAGTCGATTGATGGCTGTGAAGTGGATTTCCATGTCCTTTCAGTGGCTCTCAGATTCATTTTCTTTGATTGCATCTCCGCAGATTCTTTATTCTGGATGGCTAGCACCCGTTGAAAGCACATAAACAGGGAGTACCCGACTCCTGCTGTTATTCTGAGGCTCAACAATCCTGAATCCAAACAAAATGAGAACTATCCCTCAGCGGGACCCTGAATCATTGAATAGTCTCAGACTGGGAAACAGGAAAAAACACTGTTGATGACACGGACACAACAAGCCTGTATCTGTGCAAACAAACTTGTTGCTGTTAGTTGGCTGGGAGAACACCTTGTTATCAATATATTAAATTGAACTCCTCTCCTCCCTGTCGAAGTCAATAACCAGCATTGTGACAAAGATGTCAAATTTGGTTCAACAATGTGCTGCAACTTTAGATGTCACCTGTTGCTACCTCTCACGTTTTAGTTTCCGTTGTCTCGTTCATGGCCTTGGGAGAGAATTAACACTGACAAATATTGATTGGAATGTCCTGCGGCATATTGTGTCCGACAGAGATGGGAATATTTAATTTGGTGATATTATGCTTCAAGCAAAACTGCAGAGTGTTTAATTTTCACACAGGCTGATGTGACCGCATGCACAGAATATTGTGTGAAGCATTTATAAGTTCTCCACACTTTTCAACCAATTAGTCTCTCAAACTGGCATACTGAGCAGGATAAAACATGAAGAAGAAAAATTATAAGTATGTTCTTTTGAATGACTGCTGTCAGTGTGTGGAAATTAAATTGTTCTCCTACAAATAAAGTATTTAAAATGATAAAATCCTGCACTAGATTTACAGTTAATCCCATGTTATTGTACAAAATGTCATGGAACAAATTTATGTCCTTCAGAAATACATTTCTGAAGGACATAAACCACAGAGTAAACACAAGTTCGGTGTGATGTTATTGTATTGGATCAATGTCAACTGGTTTAAGCACATCACTCCCACAGGCAAAAGTAAACACCCTGGAATTAAATGGACCTACAGAGCAGTGCTGTATAACAAACCTCTTAACCTCATATCCTCATAAAAACAAAATATGGTATTGGTGCGACTCAAGAAATTACTTTGTGCATGACGTTTTTAGGGATGCATTCACTGCTAAACATTTTTGCACTATTATTTTGCAACATTTTGAATGATATTTTCATCTCAACAAAGTGTGGTGAAAACCAGTACATCCATGGTTCAAACCCATTGCATTACACTACGGTACATACAGACTGTTGAGCACACTTTTTTACCATTGAATATAATGTACATCAAAACCTACACTTTGAACATCATCTTAGAATTACCTGAATAGAACACAGGACTGCAGTCATTTATAACAGTAGCTATGTGTACCAATGCTACTACAATCAATGCACCATTGTGATGGCCCTGCTTGGGTTTACTTGTTGTAGATGGTGATGTAGGTATTTGTAGGCAGGGCTGTCATATCAATCAACAGGGAGCAGCTGAGCCCAAAGCTCCTGCCTCCTGGTTTAGACTGATTTCCACATCTCTTCTTTTTTGGCATATTTTGATATATGTTTTGTAAATAAATAGGTACTGTAATCCTATTTTAGAGTCCGATATTTTGCTATGGACTACTGTCATTATACCATCAGTTTTGATTAAAAGTAATTAAATAATGTTGTTTTGCCCAAACTCAGCTGGAGTTTAGCTGAGTTGCAATCAGATTGTTGGTCATAATGGCAGTTTGAGAGAGGGGAGCAAATCGTTCCTAGACTGGCTGTTGATCAACCAGACAGAACCAGACAGAACCAACTGTAACACTTTTTTTAAATCTAGAATAACAAAAGCGAATAGTTGTTCCTCCTCATGTTGACTGATGACTATTTTTTCCTTTGTTTTAATGTCCATTGCAGTATTTTCAGTGTAGCAGCTTGGCTAATTGTTAGTTTGCCTCTGAACTCTCTGCAGCAGCTCCAGCTAACCGTGTTCACATACATTTCTTCCTGTCCAAAGTTTAATGCCCAGTTTGTCCATTTTTGCATGTCATTGGAGAAATGATTCTACGATGCAATGTGCCATCCGACATTCTCTCAGTGGACCTAAACACAGCAAACAGATCATGTTTGGATTCTGCTGTTTACCTCAGGTTAACAGGTAGCCCACAAAAGACTAAAAGATCTGTCCTACAACAGATTCCAGGAAAGCAGCAGTATGAACAGGTGGTATAGACAGTATATAGGTGCCATAGTATAGTAACCATAATCGCATGTTCATAATGACAAAAAGAATTTCAGGAGAATAACCTTACATATGTTGCTGTACATCTACTAATCAACTCCCATCCAAAATACTGTGTATTTCATCTGTAAAGACTGGTGTGGGCAGAGTACCTACTTGCCTGTATTCACAGATTAATTTTTAAAATACCTGATACTGACTCCCCTCCAGCCCTCTCGTCCTTAACAGTAATTTAGATTTTTCCTGAGGAGTCTTGCAGTTCATCAGTCAGACATCTCAGCATACGAATGCTGTCAGTGCAGGAAGAAGCAGCTCTGCTTTTACAGGGCGCCCCACTGTGAAAACAGAAGTGAGAGCTCAGTTTTCAGTATTTGTTTGAGAAAGTGTTTGTTAGCGTATATCACAGAGAAAGGTAACATTCAAAGCACTGGATTCACTGCTCAAGATAGGCTGTGATAAACTTTGTTTAGTTCAGATGTATTGCATAAATGTGTTGTTTTATCCAATCATGTAGATGTTTGGCACTAGAAGATGTTTCACACCTCCGAAAACAAAACAGGTGGCACACCTTAAGTGAACATTAGTTAGTGTACCAAACAATAATGTAGAGGCTGAGCTTGAAGAATCAAATGCAGCATTATGAATTCACATTCACTTAGCAGCAAAAGCCAAACAATACTGGAAATTTCATCTGTTTCATTCAATAAAGGAGCAGATTATTTTGCATTACACTCACAAACACCAGTGTATAAATGTGGATCCCATATGGATCAGCAGAGCACTAAACCATATCTATTATTGAAGCGTGAGGGAGAATTTTTAGAGCACTTTGAATTTCTGCCGTATTCATAATTTATATTTAAATCCTTTTTGGTCCTCACTACATATTCAGATCTCATTTGCTGCCATCCATGCAGACCCGACGCCTTTATCCTCCAGGAATCTCGTCTCAATTAATGTTCTTATCGGGATTTGGGAGAGGATTTGAAAGGGAAGGTGCTTGGCAGTGACCATGGAAACGCATAGTAGAAACAATCTCTGTGGTCTTAACACAGGCATTGGAATAATTTAATAGAATAGCATTGATTTTGCTGCTTTTTTAACATATCATTGAAATCACACTATGTTCACCAGCTGAACTCTGTATGTTTATAGGAAGGTAGATATGGCACCACATACACAATCTGCAGATACATAAATATTTCATTTAAACAAAGTGATTGTTGCAAATACTGATGGAGGTGTTCAATTTTCTGCCTAGTTTGTCTTTTCACAGAGGGCTGACTCTGTTACCAATTCTGCATTGCTGAGGGAAACTCCACACACAGCCAGGGTCTGTCAGAGGAGATAGTGTTGCCACCACATAGAAGAATGAAAAAATAGGGGGGTGAGGGTGTGTGTGTGTGTGTGTGTGTGGAGTGGGGGGGGCTTCAATCATTCATCAACTTTCCCTGCACCAGTGTCACAGGGGTGGAGATTCAGAATACAAAGAACAAGGCTCAGGGATGCTGCAGAAACAGAACAGAATGATTTGGTGATTTGTTATACTTTTTGCATGGTAGACAAAACAGTTAAGTGCTACAATTTGGCTCTGGGAAAGATCTTTCAGGACCACAAGATCAGAAGTGTCAGATTTATTTCCACTTGTGTGTTTGTTTTGTTCTCAAAAGTGCTGGTCCTGTGCTTTTTTTATGCCACAGCAAAAGTGGAAGCCAAAAGCAAAGCAGAAACTGCAAAACACTACCAACAAAAGCAAAATGAAATTACAAAGGAAAAATAAAGTCATGTTAAGGATGCCTCTTCCTTCAAGTTAATTGTTATTCATTATCATCCATTACGGAAAACAACAACAAGCTGCCATATCAGCTAATTAAGCTGTTATTAAGAAGGGCAATGTCACTTCTTTTATTACCACATTTTGAGTTGATTTAGTATGACGATTAATAAATAAAATACAGCTGAATACACAACCACCAACATGTTGACCATGTCTACAAACTCTTTACAAAGTATACAGTACTAGACTGTTTAGCAAAACAGCTTTTATTTGGTCATAAAAGCCCAGTGTGAATCTATTTTTTGTGAAAATGTCTTGCAGCTTATTGTGGGAATGCGAGAGTTTGCTCTTCCCCCATTTGCTACTTGTTAGCTGATGTAGGGCACATCAGTGATATGAATGAATTATTTAACATAAGCAAATGTTATACAGTAGATTTAATTATGAATTGAAGGGAATGCATATTTGATTTCTCCTTTTTGTGTGCTAAGCCTACACCTTTGGGGTCTGGCAAAGACAGCATGGCAAACAAAAGTTATAATGCAGGTTGGAAGTTCTTCTAAGGACAAGTGACCGGTCATTACAGTCAGGTCTTTAACCACTGTATGACCGCAATCGCTTCCCAAGCAGTAAAGACTGAAGAAGACTAACCTTAACAAAGTCATTTTAACTCAAACCATGATATTTTCCTAACCCTAAACTTAACCAAACGTTAACCATAGCAATTCCAGATCAGAAAACAGTTTAATTTACCAAAACAGTGATTTGCAACAGTTGTGAAAGGAACAGACAAATTATGTCTTCATGTCAGTAGCAGATCAGAAAATGCTTGTAGGTCACTCCGGAGGACATGGACAAGCAACATGTTGTGTCATTTAACTATTAATTTGAAGACTTGTTGACCATAGCACAATGAGATCGATTAACTCGGCAAGCAAAACCTAAAGGCATATTGTAGTCTGCTCCTGTTGATCTGTAAACACAACCTGCAAAGTTGCTTCCTCCTCACCTGCCATAAGTGGTGAGGTAATACATGTGCTGAAATAACATTTTTGTAGCTGACTGTTTATATGAGTGATTGATACAGGCAAAAGATTGATACAGAGTCCTGGACATTCAGAAATAATGCAGCAATTATTATGTATTTTCTTTATGTACAGTGTCCTGTGAACTGTGAAGGACTGACTTTAGGAGTGAGCCCCTTGTTTGTTTTATGTAATTTTTTGTGTGAACAACAAAGACGGGAGCATCTCTTCGCTTAACAGCGTCTAGTATAGCATTGTAACATAGAACAACATTATTATTGACATTGCCTTTCAAGGATGTTGGAAGCAAGGGAGGCGCCTAAATCCCACACCTCTAAGGCATACTGCCAATTTGTTTTAATAAACAGAGAATAAACAGGGGACTAATGGCAAGGTTGTGCGCTATATAACCAACAGTGCTCCCAACTTAGTAAAAGCCTACAGGGACATTCTCTAAGAAGGAGATATGAGCACAGTGCATACACTCTACACTCTGCTATGCAGAGGTTAACTTGAGGATATTTATCAGCGGACGGCTTTTGGGATTTGTGCAGAGTGGAATTACCATGCATGCTCTGGAGGCAGTAAAATAAGGTTTGCGCTCATACAGCAGGCAGCATGGTACAATCTGGTGCTGTCTACAGTACAGAGTGCAGAGTGATGAAAGTCCAGCTCAGTATCCTTCATATTGCTCTTAAAACGTAACTGCAGAGGTTTTAGAAATATAACATTTTACTAAGAGGAGATGCTGGAGTCATTCTGATTAATGGACTATAGATCTCAAAACTCAGTTTACTGATTAAAACATATTAATAATAATTGTGAATAAAAGCATAAATATAAAACCCAACTCTCCTCTTAAGCAGCCTGGCTTCATGACAGTTAGAGCTGTTTCCATCAAGTAGCCTCAAGTCAGCCAAACAACTGAAGTAAGACCGGTTGTTCTGAAAAGGTGTAACATGTCTCAAGGGGATCCAACCATTAAAAATATTACACATTGCTCTGCACAACACAAGGATGCAATGTGTACTCACTCTAGTGCTTGGCCAAGTAGTAAGTCAAGCACTAGAGTGAGTATTTACTACGACTGAATATGATTTACTTTATAGCACTGTCAGTTCTGGAGCACAAAAAGCACAGTGTGATGTATATTTTACTGCTCACTCTGTGGGAATATACTGTAACATGCAGTTGTTTCTCCTTTAAAGGGGAACTGAAATCAAGTGAAGTGCATGTGAATGAAGTCCAATACATGACCCTCAAATTGAGTGCACTTGATGCCCTAATGCACAGACTGAAATATAGTTTTCTATTCCTATCTTAGCCAAGCTGAACACATCCTATTTGAAGAAGATGACAACTAAGAGGCTCCACGTGATGGAACTGACACATCCAGAGTGTGCTGGCTGTGATGTCCCTGTACTGAAGCTTGAATTTTTGCCACACTATCAGTGTAAGACTGCTTTTGAAGTGAGTTGAAAGAACTTAAATCCAATGATGACTGGGTGCAGTTCCTCATCTGTGACCAGACTATGTGTGAGTGTGGGTACACGGCAAACCCAATGAGGATGCTAATATTTCACTTTTCCTCCAAAACAGCCTTCAGACAGATGATTATGGTTAAATCATACTTACATAAGTTTATAAAATTATTATTATAAAATACAAGAAATGGTTGTCTAAAAATGTATTCTCATTCACCACCTCAGATTAGTTGATATTTTTGTGTAACTTCAGCTTGGTCTGCAATTGTCAATTGGAGATCCAATGTATCAAATGCAGATCTGACAACCAGAACTTTTCTCTTCTACAAGGAAAGATCACGTTTCCTGTGCTGAAGCATCTGAGTGAGAGGATAAATGTGATTTTAGAAAATTCTGTATGTGCTTTTAAATACAAAGGTGTATTTGGAGTGCTCTGTCCCTGGAAATGTGTCCTTGTTTAGTGACAGCAGAACCCATGAGGGGAGGGAAGTATTATGACACATCACTTTCCGAGCAGGAGAGACAAAGGGGCACATGTGCATGATTTATGTGTTGGAATAATAGCAATCTCCAACCTGTTGGCCCATCGTTGAGCACAGATGAAACAAGATGGCACTGTCAAGATCAGAGTGAACAAAAGGGCAATAACTGTCTTGAGAACAAATAAAAGCTAATCATGGACTTATTAGACTTCTCATGAGGAAATGAAAGCTCTTCATCAAATCACATCATTTCATCTGTTTTTATGTTGTTGTTGTTGTTGTTGTTCACTCTATATTCAGGTCAAGTCAATTTTTATTTGTATAGCCCAGTACCAGAAATCACAAATTTGCCTCATTGGGCTTTACAATCAGTACAGCAATACAACATTCTCTATCCACAGACCCTCGATTCAAATAAAACTCCCTAAAAAAACTGGGGAAAAATGGAGGAAACCTCAGGAAGAATAACAAAGGAGGGATCCCTCTCCTGGGATGGACAGACTTGCAATCAGTGTTGTGTGCACAGAATAGACCAATAAAGCAAAATTACAGAAATACAGCATGAACAAACATTATGAAAAAATAATAGATGGATTGATAATATATATAAAGAATCTGGTCAGGAGAATGTTGAGAAACTTCCAGGTGCTGCCAAAAACAGATTCATCATCATTTAGGCAGTTGATCATTTTTCACAATCAGAGCGACTTTGAGCTTGTACAAACACAACAAACTTTCATCTTACAACTGTGACCTCTTTTTGCGACCTCTATCTTTGTAAAAGAGTTCACAAATATTAACTGGACTGTCTTTGACAGTAGGAAGGCCAAACAGTATGTGTTTCATATTTAAACAGGCTGGTTTCAGCAAACAAGGCTTGTTATTGGGGTTATAAACCATTGAATTATGAAACTTGGGAAAATGACTCATGCCAAATGTAATTTTCTTTAATTGAGTATCTTTAACAACAGCACCATCATTCAAAGCTTATTTTAAATAACTCAGATGATACCTTTACTCATTTAAATGAATCATGTGCTTCCTGCTATTTAGAGAATTGTTTGAGCTTTATATCCTGTTGTCTTGTGTGGAGATGTCTGTTCCTTTTTTATTATGCTTTTACAGATACAAGCTTAATGAATACCATTCAGAGGGCCTATCGCTGATCTGCAGCTACTCAGGAATATATATGAGGCTGATTTGTATATATTTGAAAGTCCTTTAGCTTTTTGATTGCAGTTTTGTGCTTAGGAGGTGTTTGTTCAGCCTCTTCTTGAAGACATGAACACTACTTGATGTGATGGCTCTGACGACAGCAGGGGGAAGGCTGTTCCATGTTGTTACAGAGTGCAGAGTGGAAAAAGCTCCTGTCCAGCTCCGGGGAGTGACATGGCATGGCTTGGTGGTAACCTCTGGGTGGTTTGTGCTGAGACATGAGCTGAGGGTAGCAGTGCTTTCAGGTCTGCTGGACAGTTGGAGGTGAGCATCTTGAAAAGAACAAGCAGCAACTGTTCTGCGGTGGTTCAGCTTGGTGATGGTGTAATCCTTTAGGTCATAGACCTCATCTTTATTGCCTTTTCCTGGATGATTTCTAGTAACCTAAGAGTGCTTTGTGAGGCATTCATCTATGCAAGGCAGGAGTACTCCATGATGCTCCTGACCTGGGTTTTGTAGACGTTGGCTCTGCTTCTAGGATCAAGCTTGTTGGCCAACTTCTGCAATGCTCCGAGACGTTGTCCAGCATGTTTGCAGATGTAAGACTGATTGCTGGTCTGCTGGAGTTTTTGGTCAATGCATAGTCCTAGAATTTCCATTGAAATCACTGAACTTGATTTTAGTGCTCCCAGGGCCAGGGCCCTTGTGGTTGCTGGGGTGTCTGATAGAATTAGAATTATGATATTGTCTCCTCTGGTTTGTTTGCTGACAATCTGATCTAGTCCTAGGCAGTTGGCAAGTTGCAGGGCATGTCGTCCAGCAGCGTCCAAGCCACTCTTCATGATGTACATTAAAGTCACTAATGAGCATTACAGACTGAGCATCAAACTTGTCCACTGAGAAGGTATGAGTGTCAAGATAGTCCAAGACTTCGTTGGAGGCACTTGGAGGATGGTATACAGTTCCTATCAGCGGCTTCCTGGTCTTCAGAGCAACAGTGAACCACATGAGCTCGAAGTCTTCAGGGTCTTTGGATGGATTGTGTTAGATGGAAACACATTCTAGACAGTAGACTGCTATACCACTACCAGTCGCTCCAACTGGCAAGCTCACCAATATTGGAGTGTAATCCCTGAATGTTCACTCCAAGGATTACCAGTTTAGTTTTGTTAAGTCGTGGTTGTGGTTGGTGCAAAGGGCGATGTTTGGTTGGCTGACTATTTCAAGGCTTTCTGTCAGTTTTTCTAGCAGGGGATTGGGGATTTTTTGAAATATGAAGTCAAATATACAAAAACCTTCCTTGATTGCTTGCTTGTTTTGTAGCTGAAAACACCATAAAATTAAAGCTATCAGTCTACCTAGTTGTTTTTGTAATTGTGCATCCGAAGCAATGACTGGAACAGTTGATGTCCAAATATTTAGACAACTTAGACCTCAGTGTTTCAGTGTCCCAAATATTTAATTTTCCCAAACAACATTCCTCTCAGGTTTGGGTAAATGACTGCTTTGTATTGTGGAGTGTGGAGGATGAGAGAAGATGGAGGGCAAAGGAGCACCGAAGGAGTTTGGAAGGCAGAGTGCAGGAGCAGAACCATAGACAGCTGAGAGTCAGTGGTGCTAATGTGGGGTCTGAGTGTGTAACCTCACTCTCAGTGCGCTCTGATTAAAGAATGATTTATAGGCCTGCTGGAGAGCCCTCTCAGCAATCCGTCTCCTCAATGAGATTTTTTTCCATTTCGAGGGGTTTGGTAAATCAAGCCATCTTGGAGAGGATCTTGGGTGGACAATGTCAATGTGTTACTGAGAGGGAGCCATTAAATGCTATAATGATGAAAGCATGGGGGGGTTCACAGGTGCATACAGACCATATTTGTTACACACAGTATTGGTCCTGACATCTCTAGTGGTATATATCAGTTTATGGAGACATTTATCATTTCTACACACTGATCATCAGATTAATCTTCTTTGGTGTTCATTTGCATGTGAAGATTTGAGATGTGTTTTGATAATGAGTGTTGGAATATAATATTTCTTTCTTCCTCCTCCATATTCATACTTTAATGCTGAGTTAATGCTCAGTGATTGGTTGGATCACTTTGGTCCAGGCTTAATATCTCAAATATAACAGACTTTAATGTCACAATCAAGATTAATTGTAATAACTGTGGTGATCCCCTGAATGTGAACATGGTAAACATTATTCTTGCTAAAAATCTGCTTTTTTAGCATTATCAATTAATATTTAGCTCGAAGAACCACTGTGTGGGAACACAGAGACTCTTTTCCAGTAGTTTTATGTAGATACGATTGCCAGTATCTTGAAAGAAGACAGAATAAGGAAAATGGCTGCATAGAATCTTATAAAATGACACTTGAAACTGTTATTTGTGTTAGAATCAGGAGTTAAATCATCATTTGCACTGTATTGAAAACAATACTCAACAATAGACAAAAATTACTTTCAACAATGGAAATTCTAGCAGTGTAACTGATTCTGGTTTGATGACTTGAGCTCAGAAGCAGCACACTTATGATGGGAACTCACTGCAGAGTGCTCTGACACACCCATCAATCATTAACAAATCATCTGCAGACTGGATCATATCTATCAGATGGTGTCATGATGCCATTTGTCCACAGTGTGCTGCATGTCACTGTGGTCTGAATCACAAGTGCAACAGTTATTGCACACAGTGAATAGCTTTTAATTTCCATAATATCTCCAAAGGGTTCAGTATGTCGGAATTTGTATGGCAAAAATCAAATTGTAGGTACTTCACTTATGATTATACTGCATTCATGTTTATATTCCATAATTGTGACCTTTTCATAAACCAAAGCACACAGCCATGCTGTGTGATGTTTCCCAATTATCTCTCCCTGTTTACCCAATTACATTAATTAGAATGCACTGTATTTACATAACCCAGAACAAATAAGCCATTGAGCTAAACCTATTATTAAGCTTCTTTGTAATTAATTACTCCACCTACTGTTGCCATTGTTATAATGCAGCTATACTCAGGAGCAAACTCACACAGACAAGCCTGCTTGTTTACAAAAAAAAGTGTTTGGGTTTCATGTTATCATTATAGATGTAAATTCATAATTAAAGCTCAGTATGGCAAACCACAAATAAACTGAAAGCATGTTATTCATCAGTGTTGGTAGGCTACATGTATTCCTATAATTTACTTTAGTAAAAGTACTGATACAACAATGTATACTCCACTGCAAGTAAAAGTCCTGCATTCAAATTCTGCTGAAATGAAAAGTATCAAAAGTATTTGAAACATGCAGCATTTTACTGTGTAGCTTGTCAAGGTGGAGCTAGTTTAACAATTTAGTCTACAGTTAGGTAGATTAGTACAGTGGTTTCCAACCCAGGGCTTGGACCCCTTCAAAGGGTCACAACATAAATCTGGGAGGTTGTGAGATGTTTAGTGTGGCAGAAAAGAATAAAAAACTAATTTCTATTACACATTTTTTTAGACTTCATATGTCTATAGGGACAAGTATATAGCATGAACTAATGCCACATACCACGGCATTAATAGCCTGAGCTAGTTTTCTCTAGATGGGCCTTTAAAATATATTTAAAAAATGACTGATCCCTCTTTAAAAAGAGTATTAATTTGAGTTTAAAAGGATTCCAGTCATGATCCATTTTGAGTTCTGTGAGAAGTTCCTTATGTTGATCCCCCAAACCGAAAAAAGACATCTGTCAAAGTAGGCATTTATGAAAGGGCACCTCACAATTCCCAGTATATGCACCTTATGTTACTGAGCCCCCCTCCCCACTTTGTTGTAGATGCTCCTTGTGACCAAGAAGCAGCACAATAACAAATGTGAAAAGATCATGGAATACATACAACTTTTTGCAGCATGAAATGGTAATTAATCTCTAAAGAGTCTAAATGCATGCAACTTTGGACTGAATCTTTAGTTCATTTGTGAAATATTGGGTAAATTGGGCCTCAAACTGTCATTTAAGCCATGGAAAGAAAGCCATCTGAGAAGTGTAGAGGGGAATAATTTTTTGGCAGAACTGCAAACAACTATCTGAAACATGACAAGGTGCCAAAATCTGACACAGCTTTTTTGTAAGAGGTCACAAGCCAAAAATATGCTAATGTACTGTATTTTATAAGCTGTTCCTATATTATTCTTTAAATGTAAAATATTAATGCGAAAAGCACATAACTAGTAAGTTGTCTTATAAATGTTGCAGAGTAAAAAGTCTTATAAATCCATCTCAAATGTGGAGAAGTATAAAGAAGCACAAAAATACTCAAATAAAGTACAAGCAGCTTAAAATTGTACTTACTGTGCTTAAGTTAATGTAATTAATTAGTTGCTTCACCACTGGCTCAATTCTACAGGTAAAATACAATAGATACATTGATGAACTGAAGTATATGTCCTTCAAGATTGTTTTATCTCTTTCTTACTCTATCACATCTTTTCTCACTGGTCTTACAAACATCACAGAAACCTTTACAGCAGTAGCATTAATGCAGAGCTGTCTGCCCTTCAATAAAAAACTCAGACATTCCAGTGTGACAAAGTCTGTGATCCAGTCAATTACGATGTAAACAAAGCCAGAGCAGGGACAAAGATGTTTCTGCTGTGTGCTTCACTCTATATTTTAAGATCTGGCCTAACAATGTAGCCCACGTACCAACCTAACCTGCCTGAATAACAGTGATTAAATTGGGCAGACTACTTGCTCATCATTATGGCACAAGGAGAGGGCAGTCAGAGAATACTTGAAAGTACTTAACAGTCACAGAACACAATATTTTTCTCTGTTGATTAGCTTATATAGAGCAGAAGAGCATGGGTGATGATTATTCCTGAAGATGACAAAGGCAACATGTTGGAGATGTGCTGCCTCTATAAATGTCGGGCTAAGCATAGTAATTTGATGCTTTTAGCACTATTTCCCCTCTTGCATATTCCAGCAGAATGGCATTCAGCTGAAAAATCTATCCTTCACTATTATACAGAATCAAATAATAAAGACACAAAGGCACCTCTCAGAGTACAAACGCACAAAAAAACCAAAACAAGTTACACTACATCTCCGTTGCAATAGCTCATTCTTTTAGTCACATCACAGTATTTTGTCTGTCTGATTTACCAGGTAGACCATACTGCATGGATATGACAGGGCCGCAAACATTATGCCCTGAATATGTAAAAGACTTTTCTCTGGTATGTGTAGCTCCTTGCAACAGAGCTGTCTCCCTGGAAAAAAGTGCCAATTATAATATTAAAGCTGTCTCTACCAGTGACCTTTTTGCATTTGCTCTGTATGCTATTACACTCAATCAAGAAAGGTCAGTGTTGGACGTGGGTCTCATGCAAAACTGTTTTTTTTCATATTGTTTTGCCTGTTTGTACAGTTGGATTTCAGAGCACAAACACGTGGAATATTATCCATGTGACCTTGCATCAGATTTGGTGATTGAATACTCTGATATGGCTTGAATAATAACATGCGCTCTACATACATGTAGAAGTTAAGTGCTAAAACTAAAAAGAAGTCATGTTTGGTAAATTGTGGGACAGTTATTCAAAGACAGCAGACAGTAGTTTACTGATTTATCTGTTTCTACAATAGATATTTTTTACAATAGAGTAGCTATTTAGTTAAGAGTGCTGTTACTGTGCTTCTGGCTGACAGTGTGACAGAAAAACAGAAACTGTCTGAGCCAGTTAGGACAATACGTAAATTTGACATAATATTGAAAATTAAAATAGAACTAATTCTATCACACTAAATACAGAATCTCATGCAATTTTGATAAATGCTCAAACTTATACTCATTATATTACTCAATCTTTGTGCTGGTGTCACTGTTAAATCAGTAAACCTATTTTTACAGCAATATATAACTTATTTGCCAGACCTTCCATTCACACTGCCATGATTATGGTTTTTCTATAAACATACCTACAGCACACTGTGACTGAGCATGCTCCAAAGGATTGTACTTGCTTTGCATAGTCATATCAGTGTTTGAGAAGGGAGCCCCTTGGTGGGCAAACTCTGAATTTCTCTTCTTGTCGAATATAAACACAACTATAAATATGCAATTCTTCTCATCCTTTTCTATCTTTGTAATGACTGAAATGAAAACATTAATGACAAAAGGTATAAAATGTATCGATGGTATGGTATTCCAGGAACAAATATCACTTTATTCAGGCGTTGCTTCACAACACAACCAATCATATATTGTAGTTGTCACTCAATACAGTATCTGTGATTATTATTACCCTCTCTTTTGTGGTTTATCCTTTCTTTTGTGTAATATAACCGATCAACTTTCAAATGCTGTGTGCCCACGAGCAGAAACTGGCCCAATCTCCCCATCCTCGGGGCACTGCAGGGATTATTTCCAGTTGGAACAAAACTACCTGGCCAATTTTTCCAAATCTTAGAACTGTGGTAGAAGGGCAGCCATAATGGTCGCCAAACAAATATAGGACTGATTGGCCATTTGAAATGCTCAAAGTGGCTAAAAATAGAACAAGCCAATCTCATGTGCCAATTCAGGTGCAAAATGTGTGCATCTCATTATCGAGAAGACTTGTTAACAGGATTTGGTCATAGGACATTATTATTCTTTTTTTCTTTTCTTGCTGCAAGGAGTTCTCAAATTCACACTATTCATTCTATATTTACTCATTGTCTCTCCTCTCGACCTCACCATAAAATAGTTCAGGATATCAGGACTTTACTTAGCACAAGAACACACCAGAAAAAAAGGTTGACATTTTCAAATGAACCCTAAATTTTCACTCTCCACTGTGTAATGTGAGCATCACTGTCAGGCAGCAATACAATATAAATATTGGTTAACATGACAATTTATGTATGTGGCATTGATACTGACATTACAATTACTATGAAGTTTAATCAATTTTGTAAACGGTTCTTGACATAAAAAACATGGTAATTGTTTGTATGAACACTTTATATGTTAATGCACAGAACAACAATAAACATATTAACCTCATATATCTTCCAGCATGTATGTGACATTGGCATCAACAGCAGTTACCATAATTATGTTTATACTTGGTAAATAAAGGTTGAAACGCAAAACAACAAATCACAATGCTCAGTCATACTGTAAAATTATATTAACTGAGCAGTAGGACGTGCCACTCATGCCAAAGTACGTCCCTCAGTGTGGTTTTTAATTCAAGTTTTGTCAGATCAGCTACACATATATTGGCACAATTACTGGGTAAAAAATAAGTTTCGAGGTTGGCACGATACTGTAGCTCATTGTTTAATATAATTTCCTCCCACTAAGAGAGTCTGAGTTTGATTCCTAGCCCAGGCATTGTGCTTACTTTGCATTCACATCAATGTTATCACAAAGATCGCTGCCTGCACTGTAAGCACAACCGCATGAATATTTCACCACTATTGAAAAACTTTCATCTGTGAACATTTGGACTCGACCCCTCCGTTTGTGGCTTGCAGCTATGTTATATTTTTCTCTTTTGAGCATACATTTTGTTAGTGAGAACAGCTCTCTCTTAACAGAACATTCACTTACTGTGTGGATAGAGGCTGTTAGATTTTGATTCATCATTTCCTGTGGGTGGAGGAATGTCCACTGCCAAACACAAAATTTCATTAGAATAAAAAGGATGAATCTGTTGGTCTCAGAGGGAAAGAGACATTAATCTGTTTTATAGTCTATTCTAAGTAAGGCTCATGTCAAATAGAGGGTACAGTGAATTAAAACACCAATTAATATATTTATACTAAAGTCGCTGGATGTATGTGTTGTGTTGTTATAAAACAGACCAAGTAGCCCACAGACTGTCAGAATAAACAAAACTAGATAGTGATTAAATCAGAGAGGTGTGGATTATCCGACTAGGTGAGAAACTTAAATGTTTGATCATTTCTTTGTGGACTAAACTTTCAGCTGAGAGATGAAAGATGTGGCAAACTTTATGTCATCTCTGTGTTTGCCTCACAGGCAGAATAAAAAGAAAGAAAGAAAATGAATATCTTTTGTAAATTTGGAGGATTTTGGAGGTTTCACAGGAACAATACCTTTCTTTTTAAATTTCAAAAATGTAAATAAACATTTTCCCTTGAGAAGTTACAACTTAGTTGTCAACTAACACTTTATCTTTGTAGTTTTTGTAGAACTGATGAACAACTCTTTGTTTTCCTAGCTAATACAGAGATATTTTTGTTGTTGCAATATATCAAATATGTGGTCATATAGAAATTGTCTCATTGCTTTTCAATAGCTATTCTAAAGATAAAACATGATTATCAAATTGTTTGTGCATTGCCACATATCTATCTATCTATCTAAACTTTTTTTGTTTATTCTTTTTTTAGTCTTTTTCTTAAATTATAAGTTATGCAAACTATCAAAAAACCCCTCAACATTTTGCATCCAAATCCCTTGAACATATTCGAGTGGTAATGTTTGACCACATTCAAAACATACAAATATACACATAAAAAGAGTTCCTTATGTCATGTGTGATTTAGTTGTATATGGCTGTCATGTGTTTTATATGTTTGTGTATAGATTTATTTGAGAATTAAGTGAGATTTTTAAGTTCTTTCACACTCACACAGCTTACAATGGGCCATGCACAGCTACACTCATGAATACCATTAAACGAAATCATCATCGTTGATTAGCTGAACTACACACATATGTGCCCTTTGAGGCACTTTGTAATACAGAGTCATTATCAATGTTTCTACAATCTATTACTGGAGCTGTTTCTTCAAATATAGCCATGAATCCCATCAAATTGTTAATTACTTTCAGGCTGCCAGGCTGTGTTAATTAGTTACCTTTTTAAATATTCAATATACACTTTCAAATTCTGGCAAGAATGTGATTATCATAGAAACATTTTAAAAACGTTTTCCTCAACGTGTAATTCACACTGTGCCCTGTTTTAATTATTATCAAACAAAATTTCACATATTAATGGAAAGAGGCTCACGATACTGAGTGAGGTCTATTGTTAGAAATGTGGTTGAAAATGATGGGCTGGAAGTAGGAGCTCAATTGTCCTTGTGTTGATTTCATTGACCTCTGCAGGGGTTCATTCACGTCTAATCAATTCACCGATCAGAGCAAGCTGAGCTCGAAATAACCCCTGCAACCACATCCCAGGCCCTCACATTCAGTCATACAGATGCCAATATAAATAAATGCTCACAGAGACCTCTCCACACATCAGTCTTTTAGACTGCTGCTTACTTTGCTACACCATCACTTTGTGAGGTCTTTGCACAGCAGACCAGAAGTACCTCATGCAACAGTTATATAATGCAAAGTACAGTGCATTAACACATAGCCCATGAGAGGTGGAACATGTTAAACATGATTACATGGTTAGAGGGTATATGCTCACACCACAGCACTGCTAAAATTCCTGATGCATGCACTGTACACTAAAAACCAAAGGAGGAAAACTGAGATTAACGTACTGCCATCACTATCTGTGAGATTGAAACAGGACAGCTAGCCGTCTGACCTTGAGCAACATACATTTCTGCACATATAGCGTCATTACATCACTTTAGTGGAAAGCCACTTTGAGGGCAAACACTCACCCATTTTTGTGTGTCATTGCATAATAGTGATAGTAAAGCTGTGACAATTATGTGATAATAATAGCGCAGTTTTCTCTTCTCATTTGCCCCCTTCTGTGCAGAGAAGAGCAAATCAAATACAGAGCAGCTGGTTGAGTTCAGGGTCTTGCTCAATGGCACTTAAGCAGGGTAGATGCTTGCTGACTCTGGAGTTGGAGGACAGAAAATGTCATGTTACACAGTTCACTGACACTCCGCTCCCTAAAGGCCTTAGAACTTAATGATAAATTATAGTAGATCAGACATCAACCATGCTTTAAGCCATTAGACATTTGAAAATATGGGCTGCAAAGTGGCTTAATGGAGTGTTTGATGGCTTTTAATGAGCTACTATACAACACGATTAGTTCTTGCAAACAGATTTGATAATAAATGCTGGAAACAGACTGTATAGATATGTATGTGTGTGTGTGTGTGTGTGTGTGTGTGTGTGTGTGCACATATAAGATCAGAATTTACTGTCACCTGTGTGCAGTCAAGACTTTTTCCTCTGCTGTGGATGTTGATGTAGTGCCACCCATAGACAGGTCAATATATTACATCTTCCTCTTCAGTCTGTGTGAGTAGGAGATGGTAATCACAGAGATACCAGACTGACAAAGTAGCAGCTCTGTGTTTGCAATCTGTTTGTGCAGTGGATGCAACACAAGCGACTGCAATCACCAGGAGGTGTACAACAGAAATATACTGGAACATTTCACATTTTCACATGACACAGTGGTACTGGTGTATGTCTGTTCAATAAAGGTATATTTTGGCCTGGAGAATGTATTTGCATAATATATAAACACATATTTTACTACACTGTTGCAAAATAATGCTGCAATATGTTTGCAATTACATGATTTGTTATATGGTCAAAATGCTAATACTTTACATTTAGATTAAATGTCAAATACAACATTGTTAAAAAACTGAGTCAATAAATATGTTTTGGTGTGAGTTTCACTTGTGTGAAAGTGTCCATCAAGGGTGTTTTTTTGACCCTGAGTGAAGCACATAGTATCTGTGCATGTTGTTCTTGCAAGTTCTCTTAACTTGGTTTTAAGCAATTTGCAGAAGAGTGAATCATTGTGTTCACAAAATGCATTTCTGTGACATCTCTGGAATAAAATTCTTTAGTTATTGTATTATCTGTTCCAAAGCATTACTACTATTGTATATTGTGCAGGGCTGCAACTGAAAATGATTTTATATAGAACTGAAGATGACATCTTCAGATTGCTTGTTTTATCAGCAGTCCAGCAGTCCCAAACCCAAAGATATTTACAATATTATAACAAAGAGAAGTCTGAATTAGAAAGTATTTTGCCTTTTTGCTGTATAATTGACTTGAAACAATTAATCGATTATCAAAAATTGCTGCTGATTAAATTTTAGATAAATGACTAGTCGTTTCAACTTTAATATTGAGGCTTTAAACAGATAAACACATCTTGAGCCAGTTGCTTTACTGAATACGCACAGATATGGATATTGTCTTCTGTGTGGTAAGACAGCAAATAATCAAAGTTTCCATAATTTTCAAATATTTCTTTGAACATACAGTACAGTATTTCAGCCAGGATTAAAAGACTGAACTGTAACAGGAGAACCATTAGAGTCTGGCTAATTATGCCTGTGGTATAGCAGAAAATCAAATGGTTTTAGATGACAGTACAGGCAATTTCTGCATCCAACCATGCACGGATTCCCACACAGAAACATGTTCCCAGTTGGTTTGGATACGTCCTGTTTAGTCAGAGGATGCTTGTCTGTTCACTATGTAATGTGTCGGACTGAATTCTGTACCTTAAACAAATGTGGGCTGTTGAAAACAAGATGATCAATCTCTCGGGCTGTTTATCCTGATATATACAATACATTTGACTATAAATGTCCATTAGGCAGTCATTTCCTAAAAAACATAAATACAGTATTTGTAGTAAATTGTGTGCAGTCCCTCTATACTGGATGTGGATTGATCTGTTCCTGCAATAATGGGGGGAGCATTCACTGTCAGCCTGCAGCCTGTCTGTGGTTCCACCACATTGGTTTTGCTTGATGGTAGATGTCAGCAAGACCATAGAACAAAATAGTTTTGAATGAATGCTGGCAAATTGAATTCCTTCCCCATTTGCTGGATGCCGCTGTAAATGGATGCTTATTGACATCCGTACTGTGGAGGCCAAAATGACCAACCCTCAACATCACAGATCGATAATATTAATTGAGACATCTCTACAATAAGTCTTTGTGAATAAATAACGGGAGAAGACTGAAAATATGCACAAAATAGGTAGAAGTAATATGAAGTGATTTTTTTTTTTCAGGCTCATTTCAAGGAGTTACAGGATGATCCTCCATATTGACTCCAGTGACCAGTAGTGGTTTTGTCACCTTGTTTAATAAGTCCTTTTATTTCACCTATTCGTCTCTGTCATCTCAACGACATTGTCCATCGATCAATAACCATGGAGCAAAGTAGTCAAGATGAATAATGTGCTAAATTAGGATCTTTAGCAGTTATTGATTATGAATTTGCCCCTGCCCTTGAACTCACTCACAGCACTTGACTTGTTTATATGCAAAGAGAGCTTTATGTCCTTTTATCACAACACAAAACGTACAGTATAGGTCAAGCTCCACGACGTTCCATCTATTTTCGGTATTGTAGATTGTGTGCATGTCTTCACAGTGAGGCATCCTTAAGCACTGCCCTTTAAAAATGGGGAGGCGAGTAAGGCATACAAAGCTGCAGTGATTATCTCCATCCTTTACCCCGGTGGTGTATGTGATACAGCGTGCCAAAGAAAAAGGCCTGATCAGCCCAGAACATTTTGTAGAAAACCGGCTTTGCAGCAATCATGGCATGAAGCTCCAGCGAAATGTAGCCAGAGACATGCAGTCAGAAATTATGTCTCCGTCTCCCAGGGTAAACAAGCCAGCACACATTCATTAAAGAGCTCTCGACTGGACCTCAAATGTGTATTGACCAGCTGGGGACAAATAGAAACCATTTCCCTCTATGAACTGAAGCCATTTGTTACAGTTTAGGATTGATTCTTTGTCATGGCAACCACCAGTGAAATAAGAAATTGCATTATCTCAACTGAAATTGATTTAAGAAAAAGAAAATGGTTGTGTTTTGACAGAGTGAATGACCTCATCAAGATGTCACCCAGAATACATGAATCTATGTGTCAAAAACATAAATGTTGACATTATCACTCAATGCATTTCCGAGGTTTCATCGTCTGCCCCACCAGTACCTCACTGGTTCTTCTATCGTTTCTGTTGCAGACATATTTTGACTGTTCCCCAAAATTACTTACTAGCATTTTTTAAAAGGCATAATGAAAGCAAAGGGCATACTTATCTCAAGCTGAACTATCAATAAGAAATTTAGTTTCTGCACATAATTTAACTGTAAGGGCAGTTTGAACTAATATATTAGTATTTTAAAATCTATTTATGCCCCTCCAAATGTTGCTCATGGACTGGAATCTGCTTGATAGTTTCATGATTTAATAATAAGAATAAGGTGTTGAAATTTTTATGTGATGGGGAATGTTGAATGTATAAAGTATATTAAACCCAATTTCTATCATATCACAATATTCATACATGAATGCATGAATATAAAGGAAGTGTAGCTGCAAATGTATTAATAAACATGTTTGATGTTGTGCACAGAAACTGTGACAAACAGATGTTCCCAGTCCAATAGCCATCTCACTGGAATGGGCCGTATAAGGAGCCTAAATCGATGTTAAATTTTAGTAATACAGGTGAGTGCCTATTTTAGAAGGGGATGCGTGGGATGGAGCGGACACCCCATTTCCCCAGAATTTCAAAAGACAAAACCTGTGCAATCCAGGGAGAGGATACAGGGAGAGAAGTGTTACTGTTTTTCTGACAAGATGCCAAAATTGAGTACCTGCAAAGCACAGGTCTAAATATAAACAGCCTTCCTTCTGACTGTTTTTCTTTTTGCATCTAAATATACATTTGATGTCAATGTGACTGAAACTGAGCAACGCTCTAAAGATAAGTTATCTCATGACCAAAGTAGAGCCCAGCAAAAGCACTAGTATGTAAAGCACTGATTATAAATAAATCAAAATACATAAAATACTATAATGTAAAATATTGTGTAGCTTATTATTTTTTAAACATTTCAATTGCTAATGTAAAAGCAGTTTTTTTCCTGCAGGAGAATGTCCTTACTCTTTATAATTTCTTCCCATTCATGAGGTTATCCTGTACTAGTCGCTTTTCTGCTACTGACAGATGCACCGTATAGGGGGGAAAGTTAGGCCCTGTGACTGACAGGGGCCCTAAAAATTATATATATTCATTCATCCCCTCATTCATTCATTACATGAAATGGTGCGGTCCTGGCCCCCCAACCAGGCACAAACAGTTCACCAAATTTTTTTCCTAGGATGGCAAAGTCATGACCTGCCCTACTCTGCCTCTGATTGGCTAGTACTTGTTGCCTTCGTTGGTTGGGTTGGTTAGGTTGGTTAGGTTTAGGCATGAGGAGTGAGATTGGTTGGGTTTAGGGTAAGAATATCAGGGTAAGCCAATCAGAGTAGGTTGGGTCATGATTTGCCATCCTGGCGAAAAAAAATGATCAAACGGTATTTGCTAGCAGTGAATTGCAAATGAGTCGTGCTGGTGGAGCATCATGTCTCAGGTTTCTAAAGAAAAATCTGCCTTCCAAAAACAAAAAGAAAAGAAAAACGAGAGAGAAAAGAAAAAGCAACAGTATATCACAGAGGTGTTGGTGGGTGTAGTCTGTGAGTGGTGGAAATTAACCTGTTAGCTTAGTCCATAGTGAAAGAGGCTACGTTTGCCCCCCAACATTAGTTACTTAATATCTTCACAGAGAATTCTGAGTGTTTATGTTTCACTCCACTTTTACCCGAAATTTAATCAATGCAGGCAAACTTCAAGCAAGCTGTTCCCACTAAATCAGTTGTCCCTGCCCTTCCCTGGTGCCAGGCCCAATAACTGCAGCTTCAGGCTCAGCAGCACTGTCTCCCCATCCTCCTACCACTGAACCAGCCCTACTCCCAACTGAAGGAGGATATGAGCAGCATTGTGTTGAACAACATGTCAGTTTGCATAATTGCAGAGAGTCTGTGGGAATATCTTTTTTTATTATTATGAAAGAAAGAAAAATGATTAAATCCTTTTCAATGATAAGAATTGGTAGTATACTCAGTCAGTATGTATTCTTCAAAAATCTGCTGCTGATTTTATGCTTTTGTTTGTTATATCATACAGACGATAATTTATGTTAATGTTGTTGTTATGTTAATATTAATGTTAAGTTATACCTATTTTACATTGATCATTAAAGGTAAAGTCAGCAGTTCTAATCCAACACACTTTTTGTCAAATTCAGCAAATATCTCCCTACAGTGTGCTAGCTGTCCATTGGCTCTGTAAATGGGCATGTAAACACAGTGGCTCGGAGGGAGCCGCACAACACTATTCTGGCCAATAGGCAGGGGATGTTCGATTGTGCTCAAGCACAGGACAGGGGGAAGTCATCAGAGCAGCTGTCTATGTGAGGACATGACAGTCTTCTGTCTCCAGCACTCACTGAATGGTGAGGGAGGGCTGTTGAACTGGAGAGAGTGAGAGGCTGTGGCCAATTCACATAGAAAGCGTTTTCTCATGGACCAGATACGCTTCCATTTTATTAAATGTGTCAATCCACACTGAATCCACACTGACAGTCTCACAGAGACCCCCTGTTTTTTTTTACACTCTGAATCTGTTTCTGTCACAATTAATGAAACATAATCTGAGCAGGCAGCTGTTAAAATCACACAAGTATCCCACTGTATATGTGTTTTGAACTTATTAACCCTATCAATGAATCAATAAATACAAACACTGTTCATTTCTTCTTGTGGAGCTAACATGCAAACTATTTTGGTTAAGTAAAGTCAGCCTGGTGAAGGCAGATTGTCCAGCCGCTGTCCTCTCAGCTCCCCACAGAGACGCTGAACGCAGTGGGGAACCCGCAGAGAGGCAGAGAGCATGGATGGACTGTTGGGCACACATGAAACAAATTTTTTTTCCTCTCATGATAAAGTGTGAGAGGAACAGAAGTGACTCTACAGCTGACGCTTCGCTCTGGATTCTGACATGTTTCTCTTTTGGTTGTTGCCATGGTGATGCACGTCTGTGAATTTGGGGGGCGGAGCTTCCGAAGGAGCACAAAGGAAGGGACGTATTTGTTTGGCTGTTTAGTTCAAATATCAATAATCTTTCTCCAAAATGACTGACTCTACCTTTAATGCTATTCAAGAATTTTACCATTAAAATTACATTTACACTGTAGCCTCTAGCACATTTCTTATAGAAGGTATCAGTCTTGCGTCAAATAGTCAATTCCAGTGTTTGAAGAATGTTGCATGCATGTTTGCACAGTGTTATATTTTCACAGTTCACCGTCAGTAAATATCGCATGGTAAGTATAAGAGAGTTGCAAGCCTGCAAAGGTAGAGTTATTTAAAGCTTTGAATGGGTCGATTGGGTTCTGGAGGTATGTTTACAGCATTTGCTCAGGGTTGGCATGGCCCGTGGTGGTGAGGGGGGTGTTATCTTTTGATATCTTTTCATGGGGCCCAAAATCACTTACGGCGCCCCTGGCTACCGATGTGTTGCACAACTTTAAGTAAGGAACATTTCTGCGGTCCCTGTGGACCCAGAATTGAGGCCAGCTGGAGCCCTACAGTAAATGCAAAGTGTGCAATGATCCCCACCCTCAGTACCCCGGACAGAGTTATCCAACAAAGCAACACTGACATGGAATCAGTATTACATTTAAGTCTGGTTTGAGAAGCCATTACCTTGGCACAGACTAGACAGCTTTATTTAATCTACAAGCTGCCAGCTCTGTCCCTTTCCCAGACTGGCACAGCAGGTGCTTGTTCATTCAATCTGCAGGAACTGGCATGAGTCGGGGAATTTGATTATATCTGGAGGCCTTGAAAAACCTGGCGAGGAGCATCACGGCGTGCCCTGTTAGCCTACTGGTTAAGACGCGTGCTATATAACCGCAACGTCCATGGTTCGAATCGGACCTGTGTTGCATGTCACCCCCCATCACTCTCTCCCTTCAATTCCTGTCATCTCTCCACTGTCCTCGTAATAATATAAACCTGGCAAGGTGCAAAGTACAAAAATGCCTATCTGCACAAGTAGTGTGTAATCAGTGTTTTGGTTCTGTAATTCTCTGCATACATCACATACTGTATTAGCAGAAATTTATGGTACAAAGTGTACAAATTTAGCCTGGGGATATTTGAGCTTATTGTTTGTTTCATACAGGAAGGATAGAATAAGACACACTCGCAAATTCTTCATTTTATTTTTGCATTTTTCTTCATTTATTCCCCCTGCACCTCCTCTCTCTATCAAGCTGAGCAGATACGAGAAATATGTAGGAATTCCAGTGTCGATAGGCCCCCACAGCCAATGAATAACATAGATCTTATCTTTGCAATTCACCAGTCACATCTGACCATTCACCCCGCTGATACAAGTGGCATTTTTATTTTAAGATTTAAACAGGTATAAAATACGAAGGTGTCAGAAAGCACATATACCACATGTATGGGAGTTCAGAGGTCAGTAAGCTGTGTGTGCAGTCTGGGATTGGGGGATAAGGGAGCACATCCAGGCTAGAGGGTTTAAATCCCAGCAAAAAGAGGTGCCAGAATGCCGTGTTGGAGTCAAACAGTGAGCTGCACTACAGATTTATCAGACTTAGATGGGATTGTGGTCATGCTGACCTGCTCTTTCAACCCAAACGTGCACACATACAGAGATTAAACCCACACAGGCTTATATACAGTAGAGGAATTGGGGGTTTCCACTGATTTTAAGTGATACTCAAAGGCACGAGGCTATTAAATATTTTAATGACCTTTAATCCTTCTGAAAAAGCTGCCATCCTATTCTCTGAACTCATTCATATTCTAAGTGCAACAAGGTTAAGGGTTTTACTATTGTATTAACAACATCAAGCTGAGGCATCAAGGTCACTTAATAGTTGGCATTTTAAGTGGGAGATTTGGCATTAAGCAGAGAATTTGCTCATTAGCTGCTGTTCCATTTAGAGACACACTCATGCACACACACACACACACACACTCACACACACTCACACAGACAAATACAATGAATATTTTTACTTTTGGTTTTATACAGCCAGATATTCTGACTTGTGTCCTCACATTGCCACTGTGGTCCCATTTCTGTGATAGACAGAATATAAATTGAAAATTTATATTGTCTTCTCCTTTAGATCCTGATTTGTGAACAGAAACATTTCTTGTGACTCTTGAAAAAAACAAAACAAAACAAAAAAAAAAAAACGAGGATGTGGTGGTGTCATTTATCGTACAGGTTTTTGAATTTTTTCCCCCTGAATAAACATCTTTAGTCCCCACTGCTCAGTATTTGTTAGAAGATCTTAGCAGGTGTAAGGCAGTGAAGCCAATGCCCAATAAGTTGTCCTTCTTATACCATTACAGGTCATGTCTCTTCTCATTCTATTCACACTAACAAATTACATTGGCCTGACACAGTAAATAGGCATAATAAGGGCTGTTTGTTTTTCAGCGTCCTCTTCTAGACAAAGTCATGGCTGCTAAATGTTTGTCGTAGCTATAAGGTATTTCTCTGCAGTCTACGCCTGAAGTCTGCTTAGTTTGAGCTGTAATTACTCTGTTCTATATTTCATGCTTGTTGGTTCTGCATACAATAGACACTGATCACTGAGCCACCGCACATTTCCTGGAGCTGTAATTGAATAGTGAAAGGAAGGAGCAGAAAAGTGGCTGTGACTGTAGCGTACTGTAGATGGCAGTAGTTGAACAGGCATACGCAGGCGAGCTGTGTTCTTGCTTTTTTTTTTGTCTCGAATGTTAACTCCTCCACAGGTGACAGATGAGAACATAGAGCTTCCCCAACAGTGTAGTCGTACTTTTAATCTAGTTCAGATTTATGATGTCAACAGTGGGAAAATTCTCCCTTGCTTCCCGTCTGAAATGAAATGGAACGTGTGCGCAGACATTAAATAAAGAGGAGGGTGTTTTGGTAGGTGATAGAAAAAGAGGGTTTACCTCATATTCACCGAAGTGAGTGCCCTGTGTGATTCATCCTACAACCTTTTAGAAGTCTGACTGAGGGAAGGCATGAGGTGAACAGATAATCAAGCACTACATCAGACAGGAATGAATTGAAAGACAAAGTGTAAATTGCAGAAACTCCAGGAGAGATGAAAGGCAAAGCTGAAGAAAGTTCAAATTGGAACTTAAAACAGGGCAGAAAAAAAAAAAAAAAAAAAAAAAAAAGATGATGAACAGCCAATACAGATTGACTCTATCTAGTGCCTCATTCAACATGTACACCCTGTGGCTGGGTTCCTCATTTCCATAAAAGTCTAGGCCTTCATCTGACAAGAGAGGGAGAAAAAAACACTTGCTGCTGCTTCAAGAGAACACAAAGCATGAACAATATTGCATCATGCCCTTATCCTGCAGACACTCCTATGTGGCTACACATGACATATCCATTCACGCATTAATGTGCTGTATAAGGACAGTTCCATAAAACATCTAACCACATGCAGTAAATCATGGTACGGCTGCATTGCGAGGCAAAGCCAAATAAGTCCGTATTTCTAAGGGGAAAAACGAGGAGCCAATCAGCCAAGTCAATGCTGGCCACAAATGAGGGGTGAACCTAAATAAAAAGACACACTCCTAAAAGAGTTAGAGAAGACAGAGCATGAAAGATTTATACAAGGGACCGAGCTGAAGATTTAAAGTCCTGTCTGGACTAAAGTTTGTCCATCCTGTCAAATGCTGCATAGCTAAATCCGTTACAGTGAAACATTGCCATATCATACTGCCAAGACCAATTGTTTGTTGCGTCTCGAAGATCAGAGCATGACCTTAATGATCTGTGCAACATTGAGTGTTGGATTACCAAGTTACTTGAGCCAGCCGCTGAAAGGTATGCCGCATGTTATATTTTGATTGTGTGGGCAGGAGCTGATACCCCCTCTGCCCTCCCCACGTGGAACCTGACGCCAGCAGCAGGACACTCTAGGGAGGCTTCAGCAGGACGAGGCATTCAGCCAAATAGCAATGGCACACAGCTCTGTAATTTGTCTTCCTCCTCCTCTGGACACACCTCATGAAAACAAATGAACTTTCACCTTTGCTGCTACAGCCAGGAAGCGCCTAACGTTGTTAGAGGCAACAATTCATTGTAGGATGCTGGGGTTGTTATGGGTTCTTGAGCACCGTTCCCTTAGGGGAAGATCCAGACTTCTCTACACTTGTGATTGGATTCCACTAAAATTGGCCGGGGTGAAAAAATAAAAGTGAATGATACTTAGTGACCTCTGATGTCCAGTGATGTTAGGCCTTAAGGGTTTGTGGACTACATAAAAGACTGAACAGAAAGCAAGCGTTGGAAATTCACTTGAGGGTCAGAGGCCAGATGCTGCATAAGCACGCCTGCTGCGCAAAGATCATAAAGCACCGGGTGGCCTATTGATTTCCAAGTCTTTATCAGTGTTTCCATGTGGCCAGTGGCCGAAACACTGTGGGATAGACATGCCCGTCATCTTTATGTGTACATTTACTGCGCCCGAGAGGAACAATGAGTGTCAGAGCCTCATCTATTTCTGTCAACTGAGTAAAAATTTGTCGTTTTTGTTTGTATTTTCTCATTTACAGCGGTGATTTAGAAGAGCTTCCTCTCCATGTTCACCGGCAGCACAATATAGTGGAATCGATATAATGTGTCATAAATCATTTTCCAGCGTACTGTACATGAGAGCAAAGCATGTGTTAAGCTGCAGAAAGATTTTTGATATGCTTGAAAAGTCATTCTGGTTTATTTTTGGGACTTTCACACAAATATTTTACTCAGCAAGTTAATTGCTGATATCTGGGAACAATGAACAATTCTGAGGTTATTAATAGCTTAGCTTGGGGTTAAATATGCAGTTAATTAGATGTAAACATTTTCATGCAGTTTTTAGATGAAATTTAACACTTATTGAGATTGATTGATATCAGCGAGTCAGTTGACTGAGAACCTAGAGCTTGTTTTAGTGTCGCCTGGAACTGAATGAGTTCAATAACCCAAGTTCATATTCAGGTTAATTATGTCTGCGTCTGTAAATAAATGCAGGTAGTAGCCTCTGTAACCTGGAGCTGCTGCACCTACTCACCGTGATTGACTTCCTCTGTAGGCTTTGGGGATTAGGTTGACCCAGTAGATCAGCTGTTTCTGTGTACTTCAGTGGTGTAATTACGCGGGGACATCACAGCTCACTTTATTGAATATCTCAGCGCTGTCATAATTTTATGCAGCGATTAAATGGCGTGACTTCTTTGCTCCCCAGCAGCCTAACAATCAAATCCTGTTTTGTACTCCCAAATTACAATGTCATTGCCATTTTCTAACCACCAACCGCAAGCATCGTTTTTCAATTTCTTTTCATTACAAGCCATCAAGGGGTGTGTCAGTAGAAGACTATGCACATGCCATTATAGTGGTAAACTACACTGTATAAACCCACTCACAACAATATATGAACATAATGACAACGGACAGCCAGCTGTGACCACTTACACACACACACACACACACACACACACTAGCTCTACTTATACTGTAGACCGTTTTCATCATTACCTCCACCAAATACATTCTGTTTTCAGTCATGTTTATTTGTTAGCCTGATATTTCTTAAAATTATTTAACAGATTTTAAAGAAATTTCCATTTTCAAACGACCGTTTATTCACCTGCTTCCTTTTCAACAACACAAGCAGTCCGGTTAACTTTGCTCAGTTTATGTGTAAACCAAAAAAAATCAAAATTGAAGTCTCAAATAAATCTTCTGCATTTAAAAAAAACATGTTGGGTATATAGATTAGATACAATATACATGAATACAGTTTAACCTAAACAAGCTTTTGTAATAAATCAGCCTTATGTGGCAACACTTTACTTAAAGTCCCCTGTTTAGTATTTATAAGCAGTATAAAAACATTAAATAAATGTTTATAACCAACAATAATATAGTTTAAGCATACATGAGGACATTTAAGCGTTTATTAATGTGCATTACTGTCAACTATTATAATTTATCCTATGAAGACATATTTTATATTCATTAGTATTCGTTATTCACCAGCCTCCACTTACAAATGCCAACAGGATAAAGAGTGGTTGACAAATACATCAATAAACACCTGTATCTGTTTAAAACTACATTATATTGTGTCATAAACCATTTGTCAACTATTTATCTAACACAGTGAGCGAAGGTGGATTTCACAATAGAAGTGCTCCACAGCAAAATAATCTGGTGGTTTCTATAGATTCATTACATAGATCTCGCTGATAGATGTCTCCTTGACCCCTTTCGCAGTTCTATATGAGTAATGGATATGCTCTCTCTTCCATTAAGACGGCAGATAAAGTACTTAAAGGCCACTGAGTGTCGACTGCTATCAGATTTTAATCCTCTTCTCTCCTTATTGTAAAGTAACTACATGCTTGGCTTACGCGGAGAGAAAAGATTAAAAGAGTCAAAATAGACAGTGAGCGCTTCAAACTTGGAATCTCTAATGTCTATTGTCTGGCATCTTGTATTTCTACCGCGCTGATACAGCAACATTAAATGTGCTCTGTTTTGTTACTGTGTCTGTTTGGCTTCAGTGTCAAAGGTACAGTAAGAATTCAGAAAAACAACCTCACTGATGAGCTACACAAATAAAAGAAGAATTTGTTTGTCTCATCTTTATATGGAAGTCAAAAGGGGATGTTGGCAGCACTGATAAAATGTTTTTTTATGAATCCTAAAAAGGGCCAGGAGGTGATTGTTCATTTTTCTCTTTGAAACCTCTGAAACCGACTTTGTGTAATAATGAGAAAATGCCCATTGTGCTCCACAGACATCCTCATGCAATGCTATCACTTTACCTCTTTTCTTTATCTTTCTTTGTTCATCAGCAATTAATACTTATTATGAAGTTATTTCTCTTTTTTTTCAAATACTTGATATGTCCTGACACCGATTCTTCTGTTTTACTTACTCTAGGATTTACAGTATAATGTTATGGTGTTGTATTTGCTGAGGTCCACACAAAATGATTTTGGGTTTTATGACACCAAAAACTCAAGAAAATAAACAAGGTTGGGGAAAAAACAAGAAAAACAAAGGCAGACTTCCCTGAGTGTATAGTATACCCTTGATTGTAGAACAACATATCTTGCAGTGCTCAGATGAATCAAGTCTTTAACCCTGTGGTTTAATCAGCATGTTGACTGATAAGAGTGTATTTAGGTCTCTTAGATTTACAAGTAAACATCACTGTGCAGTAGAAGTGCATGCTAAACCACTCTGACAAAAACAATGGAGCAATTCTGGTTGAGAGCAGATTTAAAATCTGGTTCTACACTCATGACTTACATCGGTGTGAAAAGAGCACGGCAAACACGTTCAAATATTTAGCTTCGCTCTGTCTCGTTCGCTTGCCTCGCAGTCAGAATGAATGGGATTGAATGCGGAGGAGTGGAAGGTCAGTGGTAGTGAGTGTGCAGGTGTGCATGTGTCAGAAGTTAATAGAGGCAACGGTGGCTCTGTAACAGATTACAGCAGCACTGTCAAAGGAAGACAGGAGGCAAGGCCTGCAGCCCATTCATCACCAGCCCTGTCTTCTTCTCAGCCTCAGTCTCCTTAAGCCATGTGATAAAGGTGCGTGTCAGCTCCTCTCTGCTGCTCAACTGCATCCAGTCCCTGCAGAATCCATACACAGAGGATCAGGTGCCTTCACGGCTTGATACTGTAGCCATAGCAATACCAACAATGTCTGCTAATGTAATATATGTACAGAATGAGACTTCACATAGGATTTTAACTCTCAAAAGTGCTTTACTTATTTAAATACTTTAAAGTTCCTATAAATCTCCATGTACTTATTTGTACAGTACCTACTGTGCAATCTCTGTTTTTACTATAGGAGATTATATATGCCTGAGCTTAAAAGTATAGAAAATCCCCAATCAGCTTGGCTGCTCAGGGGACTCTAGTATTAATCCTGCTGGAAATAGACAGACACTGTCTTATTCCATGGTGTTCTTATGGCATTAAAATCAGAATGATAACTTCATTCAGGCTAACAACCACTTGAAAGTCATTGCTGTTTGACCTAGATTACAACATCAGGGGATACTCCCCCCCCCCATTAGTAACACAAGCTTATGTTTGCTTTGCTCTGAGTGTGTAGGTGGGTGTTGGTTGAATCATTTTATGAAGGATAAGCCATTCAATATCTATGAGTTGCATGTAACATATCAGGTAAAGTGAGTTATGTTTTCTTGTATTCACTCTGTTTAAGAAATGCATCATTAAACGTATGAGTCAACCCTTTCAAAAACAAATGAAATGTGTGCTATCTTGTAAATGCATATCGTCAAATCAGTCAGTAACTTTAGTACAAACCAGCTTCACTTCTGTTTGTGCCGCTCAAGATCATCACCTTATCTCCTGGACTAATGGAGCTTTAGCGAAAGTTCAGTTAGGAAGACTATCTATTGCATGCTCAGGTCTGTAGTTTTATTTCTCAAACCATCTGTCATTCCCATCCCTTCACACATGCTCACTCACACTTCCCTTGCTGTCATTTTCCTTGCAATTGAGACGTCAGCTGTTCTCATCAGCTGGTCTCATCTAACCAATAGCACCGTAATGCACCTTCATTGTCAGCCTATCATCTTGCGGCTGTCTTTATAAAAATGTTTTCTCCTTCTCTGCCGTAACGCTTTCATGCTGCTGTTATGCGCGCCCCACCACCTCCCCATCACGGCCCGGTCTTCACATATTCATCAACGCATCACTTCATCAGCTGTCATCAACCTTATCAGTCTCAGCAGAAGTCATCAGCTACCACCACCACCAGTGTCTGGACTCCATGGGGGGGATTTATCTTGCTGCTGCTCAGGACTGATGTCCCTCGATTATAAAAATCTCCCTGTAGAATCTAAGTGCCAAATACTTTTGACAAGACTTAATCATCAGTATCATCTGTGTGATAAACAATTCTTTTTGCTTCATTCACTTGTCTCTCCCGATTGAAATCATTTGATTCCACCGTGTGAAGCACGGCAGTCAGGACCACCCTATGATCACTTGGAACAAAGGAGATGCACATCTGCTTGTTACATTCAAGCTTAAAAAAAAAAAAAAAGTTTCAAAAACAACAACAAAAAAAAACCTGTTATGATTCCCAACAAATAACCCACTCAGGTGGCCAGTGCAGGCTTTACTAAGAGGACAACTTCTACTGACAGTTACTGAATAAACATGAGGTTGGTCAGAGAGTTCAGGGTATTCAGTACTCATGGCCGTATAGAATCCCTGCACAATAACTGTGCTTATAACTATTTTACAATTCCAAGCTTTCTCATTTGTAAAGGCCCTGGCATTAATCGGAGAGTTCAGGGTGTTTAAAATTTAGCAGTGATAATACTGGGAAAACATGAAAACCTTGCTCAGTAGCAGAGCTCTTGCGTATGTCTTTCACCCACATTTCTAAAGCTCATGATGCTATTCTTTATATTGTAACAAGGTTAAATTTGTTTTAAATCTACTGTATGTGTCATAAAAATAAAAAAAATATTTGATTGCAAGTAGACTTTTTATGGTGCTCTATTCATTGCATTTGATTGGTGGTTCTGCACAGCATTATTTTTGCAACAATATATTTTGAAACATTTGTAGCTATAGTAAAGATATGCGTGACATACATGGACTGTGATGAAGAATCAAAATAATCTTTGAAGTTATATTAAATCCATGGTCATAAAAAGGTGAAGACATATTGGAATATATAATATAAACAGCTGAATACTACACAGTCACAAGGTTATTAACGGCCATTGATTAGCATGTAGCTCTCCACTTACAGGACCTCCTTAAAGACTTGCATATGAGACACACAGCGGTTACACGCGTTCCCAGACAGTTTGAATTCCTTTCTGCTTTGATTAAGTGCATGGAACACCAATCAATACCGCCACGCTTTGCTGTTTAAAAATTGAGATCACCCAATCTGACACATAATTTCCTCTGTTGTTTATAGACCTGGGCCTGAAATTATTGCGAGATGACCAATATGTTGCAGACCTGATTTGGACTGTTTTATAAATGTACCTATTTGTTTTAATCCTCTACCGCTGCCTTTGTGTAATGTATTTCCATTAAGCCTTAGAAACATGGACATTAAGCTTGCTGCATTTCAATAGCAAGAACAGACATGTGCGTGCCACTCTGTCATGCCTTCAGTACGTACGCCTATAAATACATAGCACTGAATTGATTAACATAAAGTAATGAAGCTATCTTTCTATAGGGATAAAGAGATTGATTCTTTCACAATGGCGCAGAGACAGGAATAGAAATATGATCTCATATTTCTAAGGAACAACAGTGTCTGGCATAAAGGCGGGCTGCAATATGATGCGCACACCTCATAATGAAACTTTACTTTTCATTCTACAGTCCATTTCATCTTCACCCCTCTACTATGTCCCGGGTCCTTGAGGTGTGCTTGATGAAATGTTCCCCCAGAGTGAATAAATGTCGTGCAGAAACCTGGTTAGGCCTGCGTTCAGTTCGCAGTCAGTTCCCTTCTATGCCTCTAACACGAGAAGGGTACTTCTTCTGTTAACAACCCTGCCAGCTGAAATCTAATCTACCTACTCGAAGTCTGCATTGAAATGATATTCCATCCTCCACCTAACAACACATGGTCTTAGAAATGCAGTACATATCAAAGTAGTGAGAACAATAGAGACATTAGAGGAGAGGTGAGGTGTACTGTCCTCCAGAGACAGCCATTTTTGGACAGATGGGGATTAAGCTGGAGGAAACTATTTCTATGATGATGGGGATCAAACAGATCACATGAATTATTAATCATGAGCATTTTATCCCTGATACCCTGAGGAAAAAGCGACTACTGCTAACACAATCCACATCTCATTTATTTTATGGAAAGTTATTAAAGTATATACTTGAAATCAAACTGTTGGTGCAAGGAGGAAAACACGAAAATAATGAATGTCATAGCTCCAGTATCAGATAATGCGGCTTTCAATGAGAAAACAGATTTACTGCTAACCTATGGCCAAAATAAAAAAACAATATTTGTTCACCTATTTTACACAGAAATCGGTAAGAAAACTGAGAAAAAAGACTTTTGGTCCTTTCACATATTACAGATAAGATTTTGGCTCAAACATGTACGTATGTATTTCAGAAGTTGACATTTTGAGTAAGGAACAAGAAAAAGAAGTGAAATCCTACTACTATTGTTTGTTTACATAGCCGAAAGCATCCAGAAGCTGGCCAATCAGAACAGAGTGGGCTCATTGGGAGGAGGGATGACCGGTGTCAGACAGATGCTGAATTGAATAGAAATGCATAAAGGGCCAGTATAAGATAAATAAAACAAAACCATGCAAAGATATACCAGTAAAGCCCCAGAGTAAAAATACTGACCTCTTTAATATGCTGATATTTATCAGATGTAATGTTTATATTGGTGTGATAGCATGCTAGTGTTAAAATAGCACAAAGTAGAGTTGAGGTTGATGAGAATATCATTAATTTTGGAGGTATTTTTTGAGATATTTCAGTCTGGACCAAAGTGGTGGATGGATGGACGGAATGACTGCCTGACTCCCTGATCAGTACCGCCATCCCACTGCTAGCAAAGTGGGCAAATGAAATAAAACATAAAAAAATACACATCTGTCAATTCATATAACAACAGGCTAAAGCTGGTAACCTCATCCTCTTTCACCCAAAGCAGCGTCTGCTTCTGATGATGACAGAAAATGTTTGAAATGATTCCATTTTCAATACTTTTACTTATTGCTCTTATTACTGCACTTCATGTAGATACACACTTGTTTTGATTGTTGAAAAAATAACCCAAAGCATGTGAGTAAACCTTCACTGCATCACGGAGTACTGCAGAACATCTCTGAAAACCATTAAATCAAATTGCTGCTGTCTTGCTGAATTATCGTCACCCTGCATTAACTGTGTGGAACTACATGTAGTCTGTGTTTTTCTTCCATATTCATTAATATAATAGCCTTGAGAGAAATATTAATGTGAACCAAACATCCAATCATAGTGGCCCAGCTTGCTTATGTTGATAAAAGCTGTGCCACATCACAGTGTGATGTAAACTCGCTGCAATCAAATTTTGTTTTTTTTTTTTTTTACCTCAATGCCGTGGGCACTTCGGCCTAAATTTTGCCAAGGAAACATCACTACAATTCAAAGCTTTACGCTCCAGAGTAAAGGGCTGTTTTCTATAAGCCGGAGAGTTTGGTGCCTCCCTCCAGTGAGGATGTGGACAGTGCCCTCAGCACTCGTCTGTAATGGTGAGAGCTGATGAAGAAGTACAATGCCATGGCCAGCGGTCAGCAGTGTTTATGAGGAGTGTCATCACAGCTGACAGCCTTCCTGCGTTATGATTTATACACTTCCAATTGCAACAGGCAGTTGCCGAGAAGTAACAACTCGCCTGCGGAGGAGTGTAGAATTGTTTCAAGCGTGAGGTGTCCTTGATGCCAGGCAGATGTAATGACACTGGATGATATCTGAAATTCAACAACTGGAATTCTGTGCAAACATTTACATTTCAGACATGTCTATCATCTGATAAAGAAACTGTTAAAGCTGTCCATTCATACAGACCGTAGACTCCAGTCACTTTTTATTCACTGCCATTGCTTTCATAAAACATTTATTATTATGTGACAGCAGGTTAGAATTTCTGTAATAGTTCAGATGGACCTTGATACAACTATGACTCAATTTAGAACATATGGTTATAATCTAGAGTTTAAAGTTTCTGATGTGGTTAAACTGTAAGAAAATCAGTCAAACTAGAAAAAAAAACCCTCCTTGAAAATCATCTCTAAATTGTTGTCTATCCCATTAGGAGGTTGATTCATCTCAGCTTCCCACTCATATGACACTTTCTCCTGCCGTTTGATGCACCATTAATGATTAAATAACACACCTACTGGCTGTGTAACACTGTGTCTAGGAGACAGACCAGTATAATTTTCACTCTTGAAAGCCATCTTTAATTGAAATCTCCGTTTGTCATTTTGGGTACAATCACCCGTGGCACCCCATAAAACAGGCACTGACACAAGCAGAGCTTTGAAATGATTATATAATTAGGTATTAAATAGGTGATATATTCTGTTGATTCTTTGGACAGTTACATTCATGCATTTCTATCACATTTTTCTATTAAATGACACATTTTTGTTCTTGCAAAGCACAGATAAGACTAATTGGACAGCTCAGAGTCTCATTAATTGATGGTATGGCTTGAGATGCTTTTCATTCAAAACGTGGCGTGAATTGATAAAAGTCTCTCTGCAGCTTCTTTGAGTTCCCTGTGACCTTCAGTTGGCTGCAGAATAATGTTTTGTTTGCTTCTTTTACTTCCTCTTAATTTGTAAGCCATTTCGAAACTTCTTAGTACACTTCACCTACACAAGATGAAAATACAGTGCAAAGGTCAGAATGTTTCATTTGCTGTGACAATACTATAAATCAAGATCATCATATCCTGTTACTATATCAAGGATCAAAGATTGTGGCTCTTTTTATAAAGAGAAATTCTGTAGTGTTAGGTTGGATTGGTGCATTGGTGCATTTCTTTAAACCATCTGTGATGATTAAAAGGAGCAGCTTTAAAACTTTTGACATTTACAACAAAAGTGTTTTCACTTGAGGCACCAGTATGACAGTTGGTGTTTTACAGGGAAGATTTAAGGCTCAACCTGCTGGAGAAAAAAAAAAAAAAAAAAAAGCACGAGCAATTTTGTTTCTTTAAATGTTGTGCCAATATATGTAAATATTCCATATGCCTTCACCTTTTTATTTAATAATTTATTATTTAAGGGTATTAAATTTAATCTATGGCATCTGCAATGGTCAAAAGTCTAAGATTCCAGTGTTCAGTTTCAGATCAGATCAGATATTATTTGTGTAATATGTAAATATGTTTGTGTATGTGTTCCGACCAGAATGCAGGATACATAGGGCTAAAGAAATGACCTTTGACCTCTTGTAGTAAATTTCCCATTATTTTCTCCCATAGACTTTTAAAAAAAATCAGCATTTCAAGACGCCTTGAATGGCGCCAATCCCCTACAAGATGAATCATGACATTATTTCAATTGATTCTGAACAAAGAAGTATTGAAAAATGTTAAAAAAGGGCAAGATACAAGCATGTGTACATATTGTCTTTTAAGAGAGAAAAAAAATACTCAGAACATATGGGGATTTGTTTTTCTTTTTTTTTTTTTTTTTTTACAAAAATCAGAGAAGAAAAAGAACACAATTAATGACAATATAAGTAAACAAAAAGTATAACAGTATGGAAAGGTTAATAAATCTGTAAGTAAATGATAAAAAAGTCCAATTATGTAAATTCATGGCATAAAACTTTTCTTGAATTTACATAATATCATATGGCTCTGTGATGTAACACAAAAAAGTTATTAAATGTTATTAAGCTTCAAATGAACCATTAAAAAAAAAAAAAAAAACAGGCAGAAGTAGGCCTAAAATTTCATGTGCATGAAATGAGACTATCACACAACTAAAGCTGATGGTGTCATACTTAAAATGTAATTTGTGTTTTTTTTGATGCAACATTTATTATTGGATGGATTAGCTTGAAAGCATTAAACCCATGTTACAAGGGCAAACAGCTGAGTGTGTGTATGAAAATATTGGCCACTTACCCAAAAATATCTGAAATGACATTTTAACTGCAGGACAAGACCGGCCCATACATATGTGGCCCACAGCACTAATATGACATCTTGGCCAAATACTACGCTAAACAACTGGCCCTTATCTTGTTGGCTGCCTTAAAGACGGTGCCACCTATGCCACACCTGGCCCATGTCCGGTTCATATGCCTTATGCCAGTGCCATCTGAATGCCAGCTGTGCCAGCTTCACCCCAAATCTGGGCCAAATGTTCCTGCTATGTAACATATTTATGTAATCACAGCTACATTCCCTGTTCCAACAACTTTAGGCTTTCTGTTTTTCCACCATGACACACTTTAGTGATAAGAACTCGGTATGTCCTGGAAGAAATGGAAAAACCAAACCAGAATCTTTATCTCTCGATATAGTGGATAAACTTAACCTCTGTCTGGGTGTTATCAAACTCCAGTGAGCAAGAACATATTTCTTGTCCATGTGAACATTTACCCTCTGGTCTTCTCTGAATGGAGAGATAGCCTACTGTATATATACTGAATCTCACGTCTGGAAAAATGTTCCTTTTGCATCCAACATGTCTTGACTATCCTTTAAATTACTCCATACTTATTCAAGGAAAGAAACATAGTATTTTCCTCCCAGCTCTCCCAGCACACAGCAAAGAAAATATATTTTATATGGAACAAATTGTGGTGCAAACATGCATCCAAAACAGCACTGTGCATCCAGTAAGTCACATTCAATTTGCAAAAAAACATTCACATAAAAGTTCCCTTTGCGCTTACCAAAATGGAAAAATTTGATCTTCTAATGAGGCATTCAATTCAAGAAATGTCTGGTTTAAAGTCATTACACTATGTGGAAGAAAGGACACATTTCAAATGCCAAGTTTAATTAAGACATAGGGGTTAAAACTCATGTGGTTAAAAGCTTAAAAAGGTACATCAGGGGAAAAAAAAGAACATGTCAAACACAGTGAAAAGCTAATGAATTAGAATAGGGTTTAGGAACAGTTTAACCATTGGCTGATGTGATTCTTCCGGGACTACTTTTCTATTACACAGTCTCAGGGCTGCCACAGTTAAAGCTTCATCACCCATCAGACTTAACCAGTATGCTGAAAGAAAACAGAGCTCTGAGGTTTGCACTTTCAACCCTAATTAAGATGTAATTTGAGGTAAGCCAAATGTGAACATAGAGGAGAGTCATCCCAGAGAAAGCATGTCTTCACTTTGTGTATTTCATGCTCAACAACACTGTATTACATGGAGGAATGGCTATGGAAAGGAGGAGGAGGTGTTGAGGAAGATGGGATTCAGTGTGGGGATGAAGGCACTCGAAGGGAGACTTGAATCTGACTTTTTTTTCTTCTGATGCCTGCAATAAACACTGACCCTCTTTTTTTCTGACAACTGATGCAATGTGTGAAACTAAATCCCAGCCCAGCAGAGCAGAACAATTGTGGAAACCCGCTCTGCATGTCAGTTACTGGTAAATCAGGTGGAGAATCAGAGACAGCTGCCTTCACTATTCTTTCTGTGCATGAAAATGTGTAGCACTCCTCACAGATGATGCAGGCCTCCGTCTTTCAGAAAAAACCGTCATGCTGACATTTGGACAGATTCATTTGGGAGATATGTAATTTCTGTGGCAGTTACACCCTGATTTTTCCACTAATAAATGTGTTAAATTGTGGATTATTATTATCATTATCATTATGATGGAGATCTCTTCTGCTTCGAATGCCTCAGACGGAAACATGCAGAGAGCAGCATGATGCAGCCACTGCCCTGCGTTCACTGCTGAAGACTTCCTCTGATTCAACGCCGGCAATGATGGGACTGTTTTCAGCTGTGTGGTGTCTCGCTCCACTGCTGTGAGAGCGACCCTGAGCCTGAGATAGTCCCCCACTTCATCCGGTGCCTCGCCGCTGCTGCTTGACTTCTCGGCTGAGACTGTCCCAGTGGCTTTGCCGATGGACAATGACAACGACCTCTCGTCTGTGTTATCGCTGATCTTCGGAAATCCACCTCTGACTTCAGTTCACCATGATTTCCCAAAGGTTATGGCCATGGTGGCGGAGCGTGTAGGGCTCACACTGCTCCTGCTTATCCCTCCTGAACTGGTTAGCTGGTTACGTGAAGGCTTTTACGGCCCGGTTCATCCAGCTCAGCCAGCCTTTGTTTCGCCCCTTCTCCCAGATGTCTGGCAGTGTGTCGAAGCGTCCTTGAGGGAGCTGCCGAAAACAAAGTCACCAGTCGTGGGACTGATTCCCTTCCTGAGAGTGCAGGGCCACATGGCCCTGTTACAGATGGCAGAGAACCTGTTTTTGTGGGTTTCAGAACACCTACTGTCTCTGACAGCCCTCCACATTATGGGTCTGGAGAACAGGGGTGCCGACAACATGTCAAGAGGCAGCGCTCTGGCAGACGAATGGAGGTTGCACCCTGAGGTAGTGCAGCACATTTGGAACCAGTTTGGGGAAGTGGAAGTGGACCTGTTCACGAGTTGGAAAACATCCACTGCCTGTTCTGGTTCTCCCTGACGCCGAAAGATGATCCACCCCTGGGGGTGGATGCATTTGCACATGCACCATGACCAAGGGGGTAGAGGGCTTAGTAGCCACACTGCCTACGTTGGGCCAACCTCTCTAGGCTTGGATCCTGAGAGAGACAAGTTGATGCAGCAGGACTGTCTGCACAGGTGGTGCAGACCATCCAAGCAGTGAGAACAGGACCCACCATTGCTTGCCACAAAGCAAAGTGGTTGGAATTCCAGCACTGGTGCAAGGAAAGAAGACTGGACCCCCTGACATGTGCAATGGGAGAGGTTCTCTCCTTTCTACAAAATCTGGTGGAAAAGGGGCTGTCTCATGCTACTGTTAAAGTGTATGCAGCAGCTGTTCCTTTTATCATGAGGGCTTTGGGGACAGACCTGTCTTTGTCCACTCCCTTGTGAAGCATTTCTTACAGGGGGGTTAGGAGACAACGGCTGGTGATGTGTGTCTCTGTCCCCCTGTGGGAACTACCGTTGGTGCTCAAGGCCCTAGTGCGTGATCACTTTGAATCTCTGGAGTGCTCTCCTCTCTGAAGGCGTTGTCATTCAAGACAGCTTTGCTGCTTCACTGACCTCAGCTAAGAGAGTGACTAAATTGTGCGCCCTGTCAGCTTACCCCAACTGTTTGTGGTGACCACAGTGGTGCCACTCTCAGACCGAATAGTTTATTTAGATTGAGAACTACTTATTTTTGTTTGCATTTTGTCCTCCACCTCATGGGGATCCCAGGGAAGAAAAACTGTACCTCTGGTGCCCAGTGCGCGTCTTGGCATCATGGATGCATTATAAGAGCTGGACGCCAGACCAAAATTGGCACCCATTCAGTCCAATAACAACTGCTCGCCTAGTGCATCCGCCAAAAAAGTTTCTAGCTTCTGGGTTTGTTTCCACATTATGCGGTTCACTGAATATGTGCAGTAGTGTTTCTCCCATTGGCCCCGCCTGTGAGCTCATAGACTTTACATTGTGATGACATCATGGGTTTTAAAATCACTTTTCTCAGCTTGAGGGAAGTTTTACAAATATAAAACCTCCATGAATCAAAAGTTCATAATAGAATAATTAATAATTGACCTTGTTTGCAGTTTGAGGTGTCCTGTGAACAGTTTTACAGTCTCTTTTACAGTTGTGGTTTATGGGGAAAATGCTTTCTGGGCCAGAGAGGGACTTTTCGCTGCAGTACCACAAATGACCACTGGGGAAAATTGACTGCAAGGCTGAGTGGCGGAAATCTGTCAAATCTTGTATCATGGCCATATAAATGGGATGAAGATGGGTGTATCAAACTAGACTTTACATTTCACACCCCTCATTTAATCCCTGCAATTGTCACTTTCATATATTTCATCACACTGGACTTGTGCCAGATTGTGCATTGCTTTCAACCTCCACTGTTACATAATTTAATTATTTATGCGCATGTCATATTTAATTTTTGCTCTTGTCAGCTCCATATATTTCATACACATTTCTTTGTCCATAGCACAGTCCATAGTTCCTTTGTACAGTCAATATTTCAAGTGTTATATCTCATTCCAGATCTATTACTACTACATTCTGTAAATAGATTTTTAAAAAATCAATTTAATTTAATTACTTTCTTTATTTCATTATTATTATTAATATTATTACCTTACTTTTGTCTATTTTTCTTCTTCTATATTGCATTTTTTTGGGAGCAAACACCAAGACACATTCTTTATATGATTGCATTGGCTAATAAAACATATTTGATTGAATGGGCAACTGTATGTCATGCTGATATAAAATCCCACGACCAAGAATCATAAAGATACAAAAATCTCCAGGGTTGTGTAAAAAGTAGCCTATGCATGTGTCATCTAGGAATGAGAATGGGTTGGTCTTTTCAGCCCTAACCCTAACCCTAATCCTAACCATAACCCAAGCACTTCAGGTCTTCCTCCAAGCCTGTAGTAATACCCCAGATTGTCAGCAGTATTGTAATCTTTGATGGTGACTCATTTGGGTCACTATTTCCACTAAAATAAAAAAACAAACAAACAGAAACTTTTACATTTTATATATTGAGCCTTCAAAGTGCTCGCTGAAACTAGGCCTGGGATCGCTTGTGTCCATGAAATGAGAAAATTAAAAATTTGTCATAGAGCTAAACCAAAAACATTGTTGGAAAGGTCTCAGCCTGGAGAGTAAGGTGCGTCAGTATGAAGATTCTACATGGCTCCTACTTTGAAATACTGACCTTTGAACCTTGACCTTGGTGCATGTTTGAAGGCTTATAATTCAGCAACAAAAGGGGCTACAGAAATGTTATACCAACTGTTATAGAGAGCTCTTGACCTCAGCTATTATGGGAATAGTTAACAACTGGGGGCACTGTCAAATAGGGTTAATATTAATTTCCACCCATTTAATAGTTAGACATTTAAAATCTGATTACACAAATGTGTTTACCATCCCCTTAAACTCTTCAGTGTACTCTCGATTCAGTATTTACAGTTTCAAATCCGAGGAAAAACACTCATCATTTTTAAAAAACTACAATTCCCTAGGGGTGCACCAAGCAGCTTGATACAAATCAGCACCATAATTGTTGTTTGGTTTGCAAAGTATGGTAGTATCTATCTACCTACTCTATATCTACTGAATACATCAAATATCTAGTACAGCCAAACTAGTAAATACACTGCATCTAGATGATCTATGCTAAGAAGTAAAGATGGTTTATTTCAGATATAACTTTCTCAGATTCAAAGGAGAAATTTTTAAGACTGATAGCCTTAACATTAACCTGTCGAATTGTTGAGTTATCAAGGACACTTACGTGTTTTTGTGTTGATAAATGTTAAAGACATCATTAAAAGAAAACCTTAACACGGTGACAGTGAGGAAAATACTTTGGGTAGTGGCTCTTCCGGTCAGCCAATCGCAAAGCTTCAAAATTCTGGATTTCAAATTCAATTCATCCTGGGGGCATTATAAAATCTATGATTTTTTTTTAAACAACATCATAAAACAGTTGTATAACAGCTCAGATAACTACACAATGAAAAGATAATGATTAAACCAACATGCAACTACATGGTTTCAACGAAAGCAGTATCCATAGCAACCACCATAGCAATGGTAGAAAGCCTGAAGAAATCTTCATATTAACTGACAAACCAAACATCATATACATTCACTGAATGAAGATCATGAAAATAAAATGTACATTTCTCACCAGAAATGTTATCAAAACGCATTTTAATGCGTATCTTAAAATATTGCATTTCCACTGAGAATAAAAGGAATGGCAGCTGTTTTTTTTTTTTTTTTTTTTTGCTTTCGCAGACAGAAACTGGATGCCAAGACGTGGATGCCAAGAAGAGGCCAAAAAAAATGTAGGCATCTCACAATTTTAGAGCCATTATTGCGAAACCAATAAGTTTTGCGTTGTGGACCACTGTACACATATTGATGTGAGACTGATTTGCCTTGATCCATCCCAAAGCAAATTTTTCTTCTTTTCCACAATACCGGCCCTTATCGATCCTTAAAAGGACATCAACTCCTTCTCCATCATTAAAAATTCCAGAATCTATAAATATGCAAATATATTTCATTTCAGATGTTTAACTGCTGGACACGATGTCTCCTACTTCAATGTAAAGTCCATTCTCAGAGTATTTGCGCTGGAGGCTTCAAGTTTCCACATCACACTTGTATGAATTGAATAGCGGACCAGAGTTGGTTTCCATCTAGTTTTTGTGTCACAATTCATTATTTTAGGCTGACCCCCTAAAATCAGATTTTGAATGAGCACAGAGAAACTTTCCATTTTCGGCAGCTGAATGTGAAAACAGCTTTCCAGTGTCACGCTGCACATACATCATTCTGCACAATGAAGCCCAAACATCCAACTGTAGGAACAAGAAGAAAAACATATGACTGGGGGAGAGACTTTAAACTTAACCATGCCACAGTTGCCGTTTTCAGATTTTGCAAAAGGCAAGAAATCTAAAATGCTGTCATTGGATGTAAAAAAGAGATGAATGTAATCTGTTTTGCAGAATAGCCAAATATCAACATTCGTGTCAGTTGCAGCACAACAAGTACACATTGCAAAAACATCTTGTACAGTATTTAATGTCTATTCCAACCTAATGGGTGCTAAACTGTCAAAACAAATTCTGAAAAGTGGTCAAGGTCGAGTGGTTGAATTTTGGATGCTTAAAATGAGTATTCCTATACGTAATGCTATAATATATACAGATTTGATTTGAAGCTGCTGATTCGATACCCACCAGACAGCATATTACCATTGTACTTTACAAGCTAGCCGTGCGCTGAATACTGGGCTAGAAGGTAAATTATTTAAAGTGAGCAGTGTAGATATCTGTTGCCACAAAGAACAGGAATATAAGTCTAAATTGGTTGAGAACTGAAATAACTACACAGAGAGTTTACCACCTAATTTAATTATTTTCTAATTGTTCTAGTACACAGTAATCTAAATCCGACTGAATGAGTGGTTGCAAGGTCAATTATGAATGATCGTTTAAACTTGTGCGAACACTATGATTTGCCTGCTCTTTCTGTGGCTGGCAGCTGTGATACCAACAATTATTATGAACAGCCAAACTGATCTGACTGTATAAAGAAATTTTGACTTAACAGCATCTTTCAAAAAACCTTATTTGCACATTAATAATTGCAAGGGTTATTGGCCAAGTCGCCAGGCCCTACCTACAAATCATTACTATGTGGAGGGGAAAAAAGAGATTTACATATGCATGACCAGCAGAATGCAGATGCATTTCTCTGCCAGCACTATTAGGCTCGTTCTCCATTCACTGCACAAGGTTCGTGAACAGTATGGCATTCTAATTTGGTCATTTCAGAGGTATGGTGCACACACTATGCTGCTCAAGCCCACAAGTCAGAGTCTACATGTCTCATCTGCTGCAGGAGTCGAGGGTACGGAAGTGATTTGTTTGTGAAACACATCATAAAACCAACTGGAAGTAATAGCAAGGAAAAACTGGTAATGTCTGACATTGACTTATCTCCTTGTGGGTCGTTTTATCTTTCAACTCAAAGTAATGATAGAAACATATGGTGTCATTCCCAGTTGTAGGAATGGAGACTTAAAAATGACACAAGGGTCAGTTTAGAAAGCAGCCCAAATGACTTTGTGGACTGTTGCAAGTCTACAGATGGTGTGGATTACAAAAACAGTCAGCTAACAGGTGTAACAGTGACACAGCCATACTGTGGTGAGATGTGAATGGAGGAAGGGAAGATTTGTCCACCAGATACATCTATCTACTCAATTGGGTTTTTTTTTGTTTGTTTTTTTAAATGACTCTTACATATTAATTTAACAGATTTGCAGTTTAAATAAGAAAATTATGTATCAGGTAAAATCCTGTTACATTTCTCTACATTGTTTTATTTTTCCCAAGGTCTGGAGCCAAGGTCTTTAAATTTCATATCTACCTACCTAACAATGTGGACAGATTCCACATGGCACTCACCCATGCACCCACACAGGCATCGAAAAAGAAATGCAAACACGCACCAACACGCGTGCACATGCGAACACACACAAAACGAAACACAACCACACAGAGAGGACCTTTTTCCGAACATTGCTGCCAAATCTGATTCAATGGTATTGTGTCATATAGAACACATCCTTGTAATTACATATATCTTAGTCACAAAATATGCAAATGCTTCATGTTGGAAGATTCTTTCAATACCGGAATAAGACATTTTGATGCACAGCCAATAGCAACAACCAGTGGTCGCTTTCCTTTTATAGAGTCTCTAGTCATTTTTACGGATCATTCAGATATTTTAAAAGTACAAGCTGCAAAATGTTACGTTTTATAAGTATTCATGCTGTGCCAAGTTTCTGATGTGCTCTGCTGCGTATTTGTTTATGTCTTGGAGACAGAATATGTGATTTATAGTTAGACTGGTGGGGGTGGCAGCAAGGGAAGCTGTTATGTTCTTCCTTTGCTGCTTGTCGTGCGCCGTTGCTGTTCTCTCCAGCTTGCTGTACGTTCACCCCGATATGCACCCTCAGGCAGTATGCCTTTCATTATTTCTTTTGAAACTTTCATCTGAAGTCTCTGAGGGATTAGCCCTCTTGATTCCTGACACAGTCAATGAAAAACAAGCCTCATATACAGGGAGGCTTACAGCCAGAAAAGCCGTGCTCAGCCCTCCCCTTGCCTCTCAAAGTGAAACTGTATAATGGTTTATACAACAAGTGGATGCTCCTCTTATTTCTGGTCATTTTGGCATATTCTGATTTGTTTTTGATTTGGTCTCCAAGCGTGCTGTTGCAGAAAATAATAATCATTTGTTTTTTGAAATGACATCTAGGTCTTGTTTCTATAGATGAGTATTACATACATCAGTCATGTAATGCAATATTGGCTGTTGAATCAAATATGAAAGGGCTGCTTGGAGTCTCCCAGTTGTCATTAACCTCATAGGCAGCCGTTTCCAGCAAGCAAAATGTGACTAACTAGTGCTTCCCATCTTGATAACACAGAAATATGAGGTAAATACGAGTTTGGTGAAGAAATGCAAAAAATAAATCTAGTTAGTAAGCCAAAGATCCAGATATTTTTCTCATCAGCTGAAGGAGACCAAATCAGAACTAAAAACTCTAGTGGATATTCGACTTTTAACCGGTTGGCCATAAATATGATTCCAATAGGATGCTTATGTTTTTTACTGGATGTGTAAGCAAGCAATATTTGCTAACACGTAAACACTTGAGTCTTTCTGTCCCCTATTCTTCAGAAAAAGGTTCATGCGGGTTTAAATATTAAAGCTTGATTTAAAATTAGAGCTCCGTAATTACTATTAAGCTTTGTCAGGACTTCCTTTTAATCCTTGTTGTTACTAAAAAATCTATTTCTTTCATTAAAATATTCATTATATATATAAAATATATATATAAAAATTTCTCAGTATTGAAGGAGAAATAATTAAAATGGATGGCCACAACATTAACCCATATTGTTGAATTATCAAGGACATGTTGAGGATATCATTAAAAGTAAACCTTAACATGGGAATTGACAGTATATATTGTTATTATATTGTTCTTATTTTGTTTATTTTGAAGAGACACTGTATGCATGTAACAAGCGGAAACTGACAATTAAAGGGAGTAAACAGTGCAGAACCAGTAACACATAACATGGGGAGAGAAACAGCTCAGTGACAAGCATGAACGAGGAGAGTAGGCTATAACTGGAGTTTAGCTCCAGTCAAGGGTGGCAACAAGCTCTTACGTTGGTCTATAGCTGGAAGGAAACAGAATTAATGGCATTAGATCAATCCAGGCTTACTTTTTTTCGACTGGAACGCTACACCATTGATATCTATTGAACAGCCCTGCATGTGCAAACATGATGCTAGAGGGTTTCCTAGAGCGTCATAGTTTGAAGCGTAGGACTACTGACCAAGGTGCCATATTTGGTGAGTTGGGAATGAGAACGTGTTGAAACAGGACATAATAGCTCCAAACCTTTTGGGCTTTCATGTGGACTATTGCTGGACATCCTTCATAATACTTCCTAAAGTATTTGATTAGAAAACTGAATATAGATGCTGTACTGTATGATGGAAGGTAACCCTTTTTAAGTTTTACTTTATGTGTCTTGTGGAGGCACCAGCAGGATCAATGTTATCTGAACTGTGCTTGAATGGTAAGATGTTGCAATCTTGACTACGTATGCTGTAAAAACTGAGTTATTAAAAAGTGTAAGTCCCTTTGGGATTTACATGCTGTATAATGACGCACTCTCTCCTTGGTCTCCTTTGAGCTTACTTTTGTCAGCAGTTTCATTACTTTGCACTTTGCTACTGAGCAGGTGGAGCTAATCTATCTAGTTTGCCCTTCAGTTATGGTTTACTGTCCGGGGGACTGGACACAAGTGTCTCCAATAATCCCTTAATTAGGCAATGATGGACTATTCATTTAGTATGCAAAGCTGCAAATCTCCCCATCCACTGAGCGGAGTCCTCTGCAGTCATACGGAGGCCAACGCTAATGATCTCAGCAAGTGGCAGCAATCCATTGGAGCGCTGCAGCAAGTGCACATTAATCTTGCGGGCGATCCAGTTGATGAATGACCCTGGCCCAGAAGCCCTGGCAGATCCCACCTTAATTGCTGAGGGAGCCACACCTGGGAAGCACCATGGGACGTCTTGCTAACTCAGGAGAAGGTCTGCAGTCCACAGGACAGCTCGCTCCATGCAGCTCCAGTCCGAGTGCCATTGTTTTGCCTTGGGAAAAGTGAGCCTTTACAGCAACTCCATGGAGGACATTATAGCAAGGACTGACATCTAAAACACAAGCTGCGGAAAGGGCAAATGGATGTCATAAATTCAAGACACTTTCCACTGAAAGGTTATTAGAGCAAATTGATATTTAGGCCAGCTCCAAAAGAAACTCAATCACAATGATGCTTTTTCTGTGATGATGCTTCCAACAGAACATTTTCAGCACTGCTCTAATTGTACCCCATTATTTGTCTGTGCTCTGATATGTTTAAAGAAGAAAGCACAGCAGGCCAGTTGCATCAGTCTAACATCAACACCCTAAAGATAGCACACTGGCACAATGGGAGGATGAGAAAAAAAGAGAGAATGTGATCAAAACGCAAGAGTAAACAATATGAGGAAAAGGGAGAAAAACACCAAATCCTCTGCAAACTGTTTGATTAGACATTCAAAAGAGAAGGACATGACAACATTCTCCAAACCATTGACATCAACACCTACAATATTCCCTGTCTTAAGGCAAACTCATATTGAAATAGTTGGCATCTTCAATATCTAAGAGGCAAAAACCACTGAGAGAGCTCACGTCCTTTTAGATATAAATGATACATTATACAGTAATAACAGCATTGTTTCAAGTTTACCTTTTCGGCTTGAGAACAAAGTGTTTTAGTCATTGTCACAGAGCAGCTGAGGATGTGTGGGGAGTAGATGAGAAGAGGAGATTGGGAGAGTCTTGAAATTAGTTTTTGCTCCAAAAACAGAGTATTGGGTCATTTTGTGCTGTTGGAGAAAGAGATCTTGCTTTTGGCCCCTTTGAGGACTCTGCCATTTTTAATTACATCAAGTATGCTTCAAATTTTCAAAATTTAGGCAGCAGGCAATTACCTTGCTGTTGAAAAAGGCTGTATTAAAATATTCTGCAGTAGTGATAGGGTCTTCTTGTGGCCTGTTACTGGCCCTGTTGGGAATCCCTGTGAACTCAAAGCCGCCTTGATTTACACCGTCTTCATTTTCCCTCCAGTAATGGTCGACTGATCCTCATGTCCTCATGCTATTGAACATATGACCCATTCATAGAGGTTATTGGATTCTCTGGCACAACAAACTCCAGTAGGGATAATTTGTCCCTTTTCCTGCAGCAAAGCCACTGTGACTTATCTGGGAGCAAATTTGTGAAATCTCATTATCTTGTGTTTTGAAATGAGGATCAATAGGGATTTATGCTTTGTTTTATTCATATAGGTGGAATGCGAAAATTGACCAATTTGACTCCATTTTTACACACACACACACACACACACACACACACACACACACACACACACACACACACACACACACATATATACATAAATACATACATACATACATACATACATATATATAATTTTTTCACTAAAATATATATAATTCAGCAAATCAATGTACCACAGGCCAATTGCTGCATCACAATCATCCAACAAATTGATATAACTGCATCCACGTACAATAAAGTTAGGATCCAAAAGGTCAGCTGGAAATGGGACAAAGCCCAAAGGAGTTCTGTTAAGGGCCAGCTGAATTTAATACACATCCATCACTTTTTATCATCTAATTAGTCCACACTGTGGCAGCCTGGTCAACACTGGAGGGAAGCAGAATTATTGATCAAGTAAAGGATAGTATCTATCATTTCACCTCAGCATCGACACTCCAGCCATTTGAAAACAGGGGAGACAATATAGCTGCGGCAAAGTGCGATGAGAATCATGAATGTCATTCAAAACAGCAACCGTTTGTTTGTTCTCCTCGGTCAGGTCTTCGACTAATTGACTTGTTGTTCTGACTTTGCAGCGCAACAACTACTGTGATAATAAACACCAAAAAATTAACTGCATTTGAAAAATTAACGTGAAATTTAATCGTGTAGTTTTTGATAAACAATAACAGTTGATCTGACCTGTAGGTAACTGCAGAGAAAGTCTTTATATGAATGCACATCACTCACTACAGTATGAATACCTTTATGTGAAAACACATAATTCATATGGATTATAGTTCATTATCATAAAAAGTCTTGTTGATGTTTATAACTAAATCTTGTACAAAAATAGAGAGAATACATTATTATTGCACCCAAAAATAAGTGACGTTTCATTCATAATTATTATGTAGTCTGACAATGTTTATAGTAGTGACCCCATGACATAAAAATTATGATATAGTGTTTAGTTTGCAATGATGTTAATTATTTTGGGAGTATGAGTATACCTATAGTACACCTATGGTAGCAAAAACAAAACAAACAAACAAAAAAAACCCACCTAACTCCAATTTAGATTAGTTTATTTTTCTTTTGCTACACTTTTGCCATATTTTCTGTATGTTGACAGGAAGAAAAAACTTTTTCATCAGCAGAAGAAGCAGCTCAAATAAAACTATCTTAGTCAATATTTTGCCTAATTCAACAGTGTCTAATTAGTATACATAAGTGTGTGTTTGGCATAATCTTGGAGAATGTTCATAAACCAAAAGCAGAGGTGAAACAGGAAATGCATGAGTGGGCTCGTTATCATAAAATACTTTCTTTAAAACAAGGCCAGTCATTCCCCTTTGAGGATCAACAGCAAATTCCATAATGCCATGACTGATTTCTCTTTAGCAGACATACAGACACACAAACTGTATCCCAATGAAAATGTATCCTTTGGAGGACTGAAGGCTTGCGTCTCATCCACAGATGACACAATCCTTGAGACCAAAAACTAATGATGCATTTTAGTGACACTCATATGCCAACACAAGTCCACATCTGGTACTGTAAATATGACATGGTAGCGTGATATTTCTTGACTTCCCAATGACTGCCTCAGTGCACTACTAAATAATTAATTCTGGTGCAATAGATTCCTGGATACTGAAGGCCGCAAAGGCAGTGTCCTCTAAATTCAGGAAAAACAAGGCTGCTTTTTTTGGCCATGTTTGGAGTTGCTTTTGAAATAGTACACACTGTGCCGCCCCGTTATGATGTATCTGGTCTTGAAATGCAAACTTTGAAGGAAGCAGCTCCTGAATTGGCAGGTACAGCTACAATCATCTCCGCTGAGATTTGTGATGTTAGGACAAAGAAATCAATATGGTCAGTCCCAGCATCAATTGGTGATTTTGACAGTAAACCCAGATGAGTTATGGCAGCAAGTTAGGCAAAAACAACAACAACAAAAACAAAAGCAAAATGGCTTCCTAGCAACAATATCCAGCTAAAGTGACAGATAACTTATCTAGTTGCAAACAGCCCACTCAGGATTTCAGAGTTTTTGCAGCTATCACAACAAGAGGACAGAGGACAGTGTAACTATTCAGTTTGAGTGCTGGAATATGTGAATGTTGTGCAAAACCGGTCTCCACAACAGTTTTTATTTATTGCAGGATCTGAGGATTCATCAGGACCTCAGCCATGAATGTTTGTGATGAATGACCAGTGAAGACCAGTCTGCATATTACGGGCAAACATCTAGACGCTTTTTTCTAATTTACAAAATTATCTCATCAGTGCAAATGATTGTTGCTATAAATCACCATCATGTGAAATTGTACAATGTACATGAAGAAGCTTAATAGCTAACTAAATCAATAGCTGTCAGCTTCTACAATTATCCCTAACTATTTGGCCTTCAGTTTTTCTGTCACCACATTACTTTATGTCAACAAAATGCACATAACTCCAAAAACAACAATACTAAACATTAAAATCTTTGCCGACTATGAAGCTGATCAAAAGAGGACATGTTTTTTTTTTCCTCAGACCTGTCTCAAATTTGTCAAAGCAAAAGTATTTGGTGTCAAAGACTGTAATGCTAAATTTGTTTGAGAGCCAGGACCAAAAAAGGCAGTATGATGTCTATATATCAATTTTCTTGCCAAATTCTGCTATTGTATGAGAGAGCCAAAGTAGTCACTGTACCTTATTTCAGTGCAGGAACAAACACTACAATGAGACAAAGACACTTAGTTATAATGTATTGCAGTTTGGGTCCAGACATTCAACTGTGTTAAAAGTTTTTTTTTGTTTGTTTTTTTCAAAAACAGTGATCGGCAGGATGTTTACAGCATCACATACATTATTTTCCTATTAAATTATGCAATTTCCCTCTAATCTAATATAATCTCTGTTTGAATTTAAACTTGAACATCTGGATGTGTTTGCAGCAGACACTTTTAATTGAATTAAGGTGCATCCAAATTCCATGGGGTGCTAGGGGACAGGCCTGGTGGAAAATAAGGAGAGAAGACCTCTTCATAGTGAGAAAAATCTTCAGATGAGGTTGTCATTTTGTTTTCCAACCAGGTGATGACCTAGCATACGGCTAAAACCATGTTTGTAGCTTGGAGTTAAGGGTTCTGTCTACATATTCAACAACTCAGAATATTCCAGTGTACATTGACATCACAGCTTTATTAACAGTTTTTATAAGCAATTTCCTTCATTAAATTGGTGTCTGGAACACAAACAAGGGACACTCGTCAGTATCTCTCTTCACCTACCGAATGGTCATCACAAGATAAATGGGTTAAATATTTTGAAAGCACTGTAAATATTAACACAGAAAAAACCCACAGCATTTTAGCATGTTAGCATGTCCGTAGCCAAACTTTTCCTGCCATTGCTGTCATGCAACACACCCAAATTCCCGTCAAAATGTCCATACCCGTGGTGTACAGCTACAGAACGGGTCACATATCTGTACGTTGTGTTTGTGTTTATACATCCCAGGTCTGTTTATATGCATGGCTGGAGGCTTCAGGTCTCTGGATGCATGGAATTTGTGTCTTTGCTTTGCCCATTTTGTCGTTCAGCTTGCCTTCACACAGGCATTAACCAGATTTCTGATTTGGTATGCAAATGAAACCGAATACTTCCCACAGCGGTTTGTGTGATACTGATCCAAATGGATTTGCTAGGCCCAGAAATAAAGCATGGGAGCCTCACATCTCTCTTTGGGTGGCTGAATGTACATAAAGATGGTTTATCGCAATAAACGTGGCGTTACTGGATGTAGAAATTTCAGTAGAAAATCCTTCCTGTCATGGTAGTTTGACATTCTGTGCCCCATGATGTTGTTTGCATTTAAAATTTCAATATCTATCTCATAACATCTTTCAATAGTCTACTGTTGATATAATCTTTATTTTTTCCAATCTTACTGCAGAGAAAATTGCAGAGAGATACTTCAAAGGAATTCATAAGGAAAATGCCTTCAAGTATCACTCAGAGGCATTTTCCTCAAGAATTGTGTTGTTTTCATTAAATCCAGACAACAAGAGGCTGAGTCACCACTCTGCTGTGTGTTTCACAGGTTCATGTATCAACAGTCTTGTTTTACTTTATATACATATATCTTATAAAAAATGTAACATTTCTGTTGTGACTTTGTAGTGTATTATCCATTCAGTGTTTACACACACTGTAAACACTGGTTTAATATTACTTAATGTGTGCATGTGGGGCCTGAGAGGAAATATTCTTACTTTGTTAAGTCCCTTTTGTCATTGTCTAGGACATTATGACAGGTTGTGTCATCTCCTGTCTAATTGCAGCCCGATAAACTATCTCTCCTGGTGTCAACCCAAGTGGAACAACAGGGTGTGGTTCTGTCGACCTGGCTGCAGACTCTGACTTAAATTACACTGAGCACGGTAACACTTCGGACGGCTGTACCTGCCAAAACCTCTCCACAATAGCCGTTCATCTCGGCTCCACCAGACAGGCTCAGACGATGGCAGAGTTCAGAATCAGGTCATTTCATATTAGAGGACCCAAATCTCAAGGTGGTGCAGCAGCTCCTGAGCTGCAACTATATTGAGAAAGTGCCAGAGGTCTGATGTATTTTGCATTGACAGCACAGGAACTGCATGTGTGCTCTGCCTGAGAGATTTTGACAGGGATTATTTTATATACTTTGGGGTTTTGGTATAAAATAGTCTCTAAAGTGTTTTGTGTTGCATCTTGTGGTGCTGAAGCAAACACTGAAGGCTCTGTCACTGCATCAGATCACCATAGAAGGGGTGGCAGGTGTTGTGCAAGATGCAGTTTAGTCTTTAACCTTGTCTGTGCTAACTGCCTCCAGGCTTCATCCCCAGCACAACACCACAGAGAACAATGAACAGAATACCACTAACTGATGTAGATCTGTTTGGTTTTGATTTTAAAAAGCTACCAAAAACCTTGAAAACTGCTCTGTCATTATCTGCACCTCATGATATACAGAAAATGTTATGTAAGACACTTTTTATATTGACTTCAACAATAAGTTGTTTTTGATATTGTCTTCTCAGTTATATTCTCACTGAATTCTGTGGATTTAATTTGTCTTCTCTTAGATATTCAAACAGAGGAAAAAACAAAGGCCGGTAGCTCAGTAGACTTGGTGGGACCACATGTGCTGTATGTGTATGAAAGAGAGTTTTTGAACTACAATAAAGCAGACTCAGTGCTGCAACCTCCTCTAAAGCCTGTTTGATGATATTTATAACGAATCCGATGAATCACTTTGCATTTACTCTGAGTGGATATTGTCAGGACTGAAAATCATAATTGCAAGTGGAAGTACAGACACATTGGATAGCTGAGACGCATTTTTAATTCCAGGTGTAAATGTAATATGGATAATTCATATCTGAATGCAATCTAGGTATGAGGTGAATGTTAATGTAAGCAAAGCAAAGGGGGTCACTTTGTTCTGTGTGGCTCAGAATCTCATCTTGATAAATACTTCCGTGAGTGTGTGCTGGTAGTTTTGTGATGAGAATAGTTAGCTTGTGCTGTGGATTCATGAAGCAAGGAGATCTCCCGGAGTGAATACATTAATGTTGACTCTGACGGGCAAACAGTGCTGTTTTAAATCCTGTGAAGACCTGTTGCCCGCCGGTGAGGTAGACAATGCATATTTAATGTCGGCCTTCTGACACAACCAGTGTTCTCTTTGTAACAGAGCAGCTGCCTGGACTCAAACTTAACTTCAATAAACTCCCATGTTATCCTGAGTGACTGCTTATTTGTGAATGCAAATAGACAGAATCTGAGCATTTAGCCTCCAAAGGGACAGAAAGAGCGATTTATGAACAGCTCAGATAACAGACACAATAAAGGGAAGATAAAACGGGTCAATATATTTCTCTTGTGCTCTGATAATAATTTATAATCAGCATTGAGCAATAGCAGTCTTAATACCACTTCACTTGTGTTGTTAACACAAACATTCTGCTCTGAGTGTCTGAGCATGCTCAGAAATCTCTGACAGGGTGACTCTTAGATGGGTAGGAAGTCTGAATTTACAAACAGGGCAGTTCGCGTTAGAGAGCTCTCGGCTTCTCCAGTAGCAATTTATGAATACAACAATTTCAACAAACCCATCGAACTCTCCTACGCTCTCTTGACTGCCAAACACCCAGTAATCATCGTGCTTCAAACACTTGTCCACGCTTTCCTCCCCCTCACCCCGTCACCTGTGTCACTTACGTACAGGCCTATGGTTTGCCAACAAGATGATATTGGATATTGATTAGGACATAAAGTTGGGACTAAAATCAGAATTGACAGATTCTAACAAAATCTACAGTGAAGCAAACTGTCTTCTGGGTCAAATTTCACCAACAAAGATGGATATGGAAACTAATAACACTGTTTATGAGACAGTTGCATCTCACTTTTGAAGAGAAAACTCATATTTGGCCATAAAAAAATATTACCGACTTGATTTGTTGATTTATTGAAAGGGCACCCCTGCATAAAATAACCATAACTGTCTACAGGTTTGCTTGAGAACAATAAATCACAGTATTTCTTTGAAGTTTAGACTGCGCCTGCAGTAGCTACAGTATATTTCCACTGGGTTACAAAACCTTGACCCTGTGTTAGGAAAGTGAGCAACGGAAAGATTTGTTTCTCTCTTCACTGGTTTGGATGACATAGATTTTCTGATTCTGTGCAAATACTCTCACTGAATGCAAAAGCACTTTGCTATATTGTAGTGCAACACTCTATAACAGAATGACTTTGTGTCTCTTCTGGTTTGCATGCTGAGCCGATCACAGGTAGTTAAAAAAGATTAATTTGGACGAGCGACACACACACACACATATAAATATTTTCTAAATTTCAAAACACAGAACGGTAAGTATAACAGTGGCCAGGCATGGCTAATTATTTGTGAACCAGTACTTAGTGTGACGTTGGCTTTCCTGGTGTGTTGAGGTGTGTAATGAATGAAATTCTCTAATACAGGGAGACGTTTCAGTGGCATGCAATTTTAAATCCTCATATTGCAGCAACAATGTGTACAAGTTAAGGTCTAGTGAATATTCCCATCAGTAATTATAGAATGCACCCATGTATAATACATTCAGTGTATAATATGCCTAAGCAGCAGCATCCTCGCCCTCAACATAATGCAGAACACAGGATTGTTTTCTGCATGTGCTCTCTTGCATTTATAAATGTGTGGATGAGAATTGACACCCACATGACTCATTGTTTTAATTTAAAACACACTGTTGCTCATTATCCAGTTTGATTCATATAACCTGCTCTTGTATTTATCAAGATAAACTTTTTTTTTTCCTCTTGTATTCTTTGTAAATTAACTTATGTGATGCTCCATAGAAAACCAGCAGGGTGCAGACATGAGCTTTCTGTAAAATAATCTCTATCAAAATAATCTTTCTGAGATGGAGTTTTATTGTGAACGTTATACAGTATGGAACAATTCACCGATGCAATAAGCTCTCACATATTTCAGCACTGTAATTGCCATCTCCGTAAGTAGTCACGGAAATGAGGAGAAGCAGTTTTCCACACAACTGTTTCAGATAAGGAAATCTGACGTTTGTGGCCCTAGTTGTGCACGGATAGAGGAAGAAAAAAAAAAGTGGGTGTACACATTAGTTGTGCTGTGAGGCTCTACAGTGCTTCAGTTCAGATGAGCTCACCCAGCCGATGCACACATCGTAGGATCCTACCAATCTGAAAAGGCGCAAGGACTGCGAGCAGCAGCCTTGGCAGTCAGTGGGAAGAGTGAATGCATGTGTGCAAAGGCTGTCGACTTTCTACAAGACACAAAGTAAACTGAGAGAAGCGGTTGAGGATCCATTTCTTATTGGAAAGGTTTAATGGATTTGTAGCTTTTCTGGATGGATGTGAATCCACTCTTGCATCACAGACTGGACTGGACTTCGGGCTGAGCGACTGATGAGAAGAAGCCTACTTTAAACACTCTGCTGTTCGTTTTCTTTTCTTCTCTCTCCCCCCACCCCCCTCCCCCCTACTCCACTCTTCATAAAATGCCAGGATTTCGTCCATCATACTCTGTCCAGTTCAAGCCAGGCTGCTCATTTGGAAGGACGCCAGACCTCCAGCCTCTCAAATCTGCAAGTTCAGTCCAATAAATTGTGACATTGTCTGTCAGCCTTGGAATAAGAAATCGATACTCAAGAAAAGGGACGCGATATTCTTCCGGAATTTTAACGATCTATTTCCCGCTATCCTTATAAATATGCGAATTGCTTGGATTAGGTTGGTTTGGTCCAGCTTCACGCTTTTTTAGCTGGAGCAGCGCTGATAGTGACTGATTATTGCTGTTGATTTTGTCCATGCAAGACTCGGGGTGGAAACATGTCTGGCCACTTCTTTGAGAGGATCACTGCTATCAGAGATGGCATTTTGGTCCAGCACTTCGGTTTTCACCTCTAAAGTGCCCCGGAAAATCTTATTCATGTTCACCCTCTCCCTCTCTGTCACCTACTTGTTCTATAGCTTGATGAGCTGCTACAACTCGCTGCAGTTCCCTTTGCAAGAGAACTACGTGTATCAAGGGGGGCTGGTGACGGAGGAGACAACTTTTGTGACATTGAGGGAGAAACTTTATTCCGCTTCCCAGGGCTTTACAGAATTCACCGAGGCCGAGAGAACCACAGCGATTTCCACCGTAAAGGATCATGCTGAGGCCGAACAAAGGACAGTGGAATGGATTAGGACTCAGGCGTCTCCAACTAAATCCGCGGCGGCGTATCACACCACCGCGCTGGAGAGAGAGCACCAGGAATTCAGCACCACGGACAGCGAACTCAGGGTGAACTGCACCTCGGATTATGGAGAGAAGAAACTTCCTCAAGCCATCATCATCGGGGTGAAGAAAGGGGGAACCAGAGCCTTGCTGGAGGCTCTCAGGGTGCACCCGGACGTGAGAGCCGTTGGGAATGAGCCACATTTCTTTGACAGGAACTACGAGAAGGGGCTGGACTGGTACAGGTGAGTTCCCCTTTTCAGTCTTACCAAGCTATTTCTGTAAGTACCTTGCCCACATTTATTACACATCATGCATACATTAGGTTTCTAGTTACAATTTCCCAAAGCATACAGTGGTGTTTCTGATTTCCCGAATGTGCTTTTCATTTCAGTAAGGTTTGGAAATCAGCTTCAAAGAGACTTGAAACCTGTTTGAGGCGGCTAATCCATCACAGTAAATAATATTTCTGCGCTCATGGTTGTCAAAGTTAATGTGTTGCATGGTGATGCAAACTTTTCAAGTTAATCTACACTTTCAGCTACATCTCTAAGGCAATAATGTCTGTTCACTGTGATGGGTTACCTTATTCAAGCATGTTTCAAATGTTTGGAAATTGATTTTTTTTTTCATACAGTAGTGACAGGAATGGCAATAGGTCCCTTTTTGAATAAATCATAGGGACAATTATTCAAACATCTAAAACTGGTGGTTAAAATGATTTGTAGTTAATGTCTAAAACATGACAAAAGACTGTATTTAACTCCTCTTACACTGAAGGGATGAAGTGAGATGTATTAATCTTCTGTTGAGGATCTTATTACCAGAGCATAAAATAGCATTTAGACTTTGTAGTTGGACAGTTTTTACTTGAGCCCATTCTTCTTTTGAATCATAAAGGTGTGTATTTATCATATTATATATTGAACCCCACTGATTATCCACAGTGGTCTTTCATTGGTGATGGCAATCACACTGTTGACACAGCCTGACACAGCACTGTCTGTCATATGGGAAGAGATGTACTGTAACACACAGTAAGTTAAACTTAACAGCATTACACAACACTCACATGTAATGTACACATGTAATGATATGCACAAACACACACAGAGAAGTATATCTGTATAGTTTTATGATTTGTTTAAAGCTTTTTTTTAATGTCTGATCCCACACTGTTTTGTTTCATTTAACCTTTTTAATTTCAAAATCACATTTTAATTTACAGATTGCATTTTAGTTTATTTTGTATGTGTGCTTTGGGCTGGTTCATCCATCCACCGGCTGAAATCATCTACACACACTGTGAGAGAATAATCATATGATGCTCATAATAAACAATCTATGCATTTTGGGTAGTAACAATTTCTACATTTCTACTTTTTTGACACTGACTAACAGACTTTATCTCGGATCCGGTTTATTCCTGATGGCAGTTTTAGTTTTCCTTACACATCTATTCCAAATACACACAGTCATTGGTACAGATTAAGACAGAGAAGGAAATATGTTTTTAACAGCACATTTCAATACATTATGTGATACATATTGCACTACATGTAAGATATACTTTATAGACAAGGGAGAAGGTATAAAGTTATTTTTCCTGGTGTACTCAGTTGTGATCTTACAAGTCACAGTATCTTCTCTTGTTTCTCAGCAGTGCAGTCAAACCCATCAATTACCAAAACACCTCCTTCACTTAAATTGCATATGTTTTGATAGTATATAATCTAATATTTTAATGCCATAAGTGTAGTATTTTCTGAAATACTCTTTGTCTCTGCTTTGCAGCTGGTTCTCAAAGGAGTGTAAAATGTTAACATCACCTTCCATCTGTTTGATGGTGACATTCACATTGAGTCCAGGTTTATTAGCCAGAGAAGAACCTGTTTATCATTGCTGTGTTTAATTGAGGAAAAATCAATTTGAGGGTTCATTCATGGTCAGTTGGTCATGGCTCAGTTAGGTGTTGTTCTCTCATAATGATGTTTGACCAGAGGAATTCAAGATTTTCTAATGGAGTCAATGAGCTGATGAGAATGACGCTGACTCAAAGTCCCTTCTGTTTCTCCGTAGAACCCGGTCTGTTACGCTGGTGTTTGGGTTGCGGAGCATCTGCTTTCATCTTGCTGCATAGACATGGGAGCTCTCGGCTGCTCATTTAGCCTGTGTTAATGCAAGCTGTTTCATTACGCTTACGGCGAAAGGCTCATTAGACAGGAAGATGACGTGCTTACATAAATAATAATAAGTGTGCTCGTGTGTTTTAGGGACCCCTGAGCCAAAAAAATCCCTGAAGGAACCTTAATTTTATATCTGTCATTGTCCCATGTATAATGCTCACCTCAGAGTGGTGCGTTCAGGGAGGAGATAAATAAACAGGCAATATGGGTTTTGCATTAATGGGGGGAATACACTGAGGCAATATTTCTGCTTGTTTTAATGGCCGGTGTGAAAAATAAAATATGATGCAACATAGGAAATGGTTTAAAAAAACAAAAACCTCATACCAGATACTGATATAAAATTCATTCATTCAGATCACGTTTGTTTGTTTGTTTGTTTCTAAATGATGCATTATACTGCATCTCTCTTCTGTGTCTGTGATGCTCAGGCTAATGTGCACTTAATGGAAGTGAAATTATGATCAGTTACAGATGTTTGCAACCATTTGACATTGGTATAGTTGAATGAAACCAGTAATCTCATAAAATGTGATTCATATATTTGGACCTGTGTTAATAACACCTGCTCCACATTTTGATGGATATGATAGATAAACTGTAGGGAATGTAAACCAAAGGTATCATCTACGTGCCATGTTCTAAACCCAACCATTTCTGTGTGCGGTTGCATTAGATGCTGTTTTTTAATGGTGATACCTTACAGTTTATCCTACACATATTCATGTTTAGTGATCTGTAGAAAGAACTGGGAGTGTGTGTGTGCATGTGTGTGTGTGCATGGTACAAGATACTGGGTTGTTCTTGTCTGTGTGTGTTTTGGGGATTACTTTTTCTGTTACTATGTTACTTTGTGTGATGCTCTAGAGGAAAGAAAAACATTGAGTCTTAACATTGAGTCTTGTGCTGTGAATTAAAGAACCTGCCATGAAGTGAGGATATACAGTGTGGATGGATTCAGGCTCGCCTGGAGCTGTTGATCCTGCAGTACCGAGTGGTTCACTGAAGGTCGTGACTAGCAGGGTTAGCTCTTTTGAATACGGTAATTAAACAGTGACCATATTTTAATGTTAAATGAAGAAATGTGAACACACAGCATGAGTTTATGCCACTTTCCAGTTTGATCTTAAACACTTACTTGCTCCCTTACTACTTAAGACACCTCATTTAGAAAAAAATAGTACAAGAGGAGCTGTATAGTAATGCTTTTTCTTGGCATATTTACATGCTTTCTACATAGTGTCATAAAGAATCAGCTCTTCCGGGGATGTTGTCATTTCCCTGAGTGGCTAACGGCAGTAGGAAATGTTTTACATGTTCAAGCGTCTGCGGCAGTTGTAGGGAAAAAAAAGCTCTCATACGTACGTAGCAACCACACGCCCCCTCCTATTCCACAGTTGCTGTGTTGGGAGGTAAAAGCTCCTGCCAGGCTCTCTCTGATGTCAATATGGGCAGCAACATGTCAGTTAATGATGTGAGTGGCTTTAAGTCGGTTACATATAGAGGACTAAACCTAATAACTGCCCTTTATCAAGATTTGAATTATTTGGAAAAAAAAAGGACTATTTATTTTTTCAAGAGTGCAACTAAGACGTTTTCTAGCAAGTGTGAGAGAACACACAGATGAGTGTAGACTAAATCACAATTTTATGCAAACTCTTATTGATAAAACAAGATAAAATGAACACAATTAATAGAGGTAAGAATACTAAACTTATATAAAAAAAGAGAGTGGCTATATGTTGATCATACTTGTGTGAAGGGCAATACAGTAGTAACATATACTTCTTACTGTAAAATGACACATTACTGACACCTTTAGCTTCTGGGGGGAATTTTGTAACTAAAATTCCACTTTCAAAGTAAACAAAAGTGTATCAAACTATTAAGATTAAACACTAAGCAAGTAATCCATCATATTTCCCATTCCTGGAAAGGATGTAGGACACAAATAGCAATTATCATTTCAGACCAATTACAAATTTGATCAGATTTCTGTCTGTTCTGTTCATGTATGGATTCTGACAGTGATTACTTCCGGATGTGGCACAAACACAGTTTTAGCACCCTGTAAGGAGTTCTAAGGAGTCCATGAACATTTCTGCAGAAATCCAAAACACATCTAATATTCATATCAGGATTCCAAGTTTAGTGCAGGTCTGGTATGAGCCTCCAAAGACAGGCCCAGATTGGTGATTGGTGCTGCTTTCCTGTTTTTAGTACTCTTGGACAGTTTCTCCAGTGTGTTTTGGGCTTACTTGAACAAGCAATTAGCAATGTAGTGCCATCATTACCATACACAGAGGACTGTCATCAGCCAATTGGCGCTTCTAATGTTGCCTCTATTTCTGAGTAAAGCGGATGAGCCACCACCACAAGGATTTAACTTATCTGTTCTCTCGAGTATGCCTCAACCTGGTGCAAACGTCCATCCTGGAATAGGGAACGCTTGATATATTATGACCAATACAACAAATGTTGCTTCAGCTCTGTGCCAGTGTTTATATACTTTAGTGGAGAGATAATGTGCCTCATAAATTGTGTTAAAGAATCTCATTGATTATTGATCATATGTGAAGATTTATGTCTGCTGTGGGTGAGCGTTCTCAGCAGAAATTCACACAACTTAGATACTAGCCTAATGAGGACTTATTAGTGAGGGTGATGGCAATTTTGCAAAATACCAAACAAATAAGGCTTACTTTCATGTTAACAAATACAGTTTGAAAGGAGAAGCTACCAGAGCAAGAATATAGAAATAACAAAAAAAATAATCTTCTGTCCAACAAACCATGCCGTGTATTAATAATCATTTGAGACAGCTAAAAAACTTGGTGTGATCAATTACAAAGGAATCTTGTTGACAGGGTGGGCATTTTCTAATTTAAAAAAGATTAAAAGTATTACCTTATAAGAAAGAAAATATATATTTCAAGCACTTTAACGTTTGAATTAAGCGGCAGATTAACAGTGGCAGTGAAAACCTACCACACTGTTAAAAAGAAGACCATTTTTGAAAAGTGTCAGATTGTCCGTTTTAGATTAATTCCAGTTGAAAAGCATGTGTGACTAGATCAAATAATACAGCAGGAGGCATGAGGTTTCTCATCTACCGAGGCTCAATGGAATTCTGCTCTGCATTGAAGTGTGAACTGGACAGTCAGCAAAGTGGGAGCAGGTGTATCAGTCTTTTCACAAGGAGTAAGAATGGCTTTCTTCACGCTGATAGAACCTAGTCTAGAGGAATTGTGTTGAGATTTTACAATGTAACGATGGAAATATGTAATAAATATGTTATTAAGTAATTCTGTGTTGAAGCATGAATGTGCATTCATATGTGTTTCTGTTTTAACTTCCAACTTTGGTACCACCAGTATTTATATCTGCTAGGAGTGCAAAGTTTAACTGACAGGTATTGAAAAATCAATGCAAGAGTCAGAGATACAGTCACATTGACAGAACCACAGATTCGAACCACATTCTGTGTGAAATTCATCAAAAATCGATACAGCTGTGAAACACCGATCTTGGGCAAATTTCAAGTAACTCTGTCTCTGTGCCCTTGTGCCTCTAGTGTGTGTGTGTGTGTGTGTGCGCACGAGTCACCTCTCTTGTTAAGTTTCCCAGTAACATACAGTACTTTCAGCCATCCAGTTCCCGAAAACAATCCCACAAGGAGAAAAGTCAGACTCCACCATGTACAACACAGCCTGAAATCTCAATAAAAGAGCTGTGTTATGCAAAACACATGCAACTGTTATGTAAAATACACTGGTGGCACCATCTTTGTTGCTGATTGAAGAAAGTTGCACGCTACAGAATAATGGAACCATTATCTGATTGAATCCTGCTGAATCAGCTTTGAATCACAGTGAATCGGATTTTTATAAATATGTGTGTATTGTTGTATTGGATTGTGGACCAGGTGGCTAAATACATACTGAAGAGGTATATACACATCATGAACATCTACTCCACATCAAACACAGAATAACAAATTTTGAGCTTCAAATAAAACAAACCTTACTGCTTTTCAAATACAGTAAAGTCACTCATGTCCAGTCCCACAATAATTTGCTATGTGCTATAAATGATCCTTCCTTCATAAAGTTTTTCAGTATAACACCTAACAGGATATATAAAGTCGATTTATATGTACTTCATCAAATACCTGACACTAAGAGTAGCTCTATACAGTTGGCTCTCCAAGGTTATGGCAGCTAGAAGCAGGAAAGACAATACAGTCAGGTATGAAGAAACACTTCCTGCATGTGAAACCACGGGTGGCTATCCTGAATAACTTATTGCTCTGTCAGAACATTCCTAACACACCACATCGACCACCTTCTGTGACTTCTGTGAGTTTCACTGTAACACTCTGGATTTGACCCAACGTAGAAGGATCTAATTTATTGCAGAGCTCACCTGTTTATGAGGTGAATACATCATTCATCAAAATCATAGCTGCGCAGTCTGGACTTGGCAGCACTAAATTAAAAGCATATTTTACGTAGAAAAAGACTCAGCAACAGCAGGTCATAATCTGAACAACTTTAGTGTGAAGTAGCCGCGTGACATCAGACTGCACAAAATTCTGAACCTGAGTTACCAACATTAATGAACATTAATGAGATTTGCAAACTGCAGTAAAATCCAATCCAAGGAGATTAGATATCTCTGATCAAGTATCACTTGCATGTGCATAACGTTTCCAGTGTGTACTTTGTCTCATCTTGGCGATATTTATATGTAAGATAAATCAGCCAACTGTGAACCAGAACCTTGGTTCTGGTTCATAGTTGCCAAACTCTAATATCTCTGTGTTATTAAAATGTCACTTTAACCCCCTATGCAATAAAAGCTGAGGGGATGTGCCTATAAATCTTTTGGAGCGGTGTTGTTACCCTTTCAGGGCTGCATCCCTGTGCTGAGAAATGAGTCAGCGATAGCTTCCAGCTCTGTAGTGACTAGTCCCAGTAGTGACTAGTCCCAGTAGACATTGTTTTTATTCCAGCATACTTGAAAACTATTTAACTTTTGTTGCCGGTTTTTATGTTTTCGGGTTGTTCATCTATCCGTCCCGTTCTCGTGAATGCGATATGTCAGGAAGGCTTTGAGGGAATTTCTTCAAATTTGGTGCAAACATCCATCTGGACTCAAGGATGAACTGATTAGATTTTGTTGGTCAAAGGTCAGAGGTCAAGGTCACTGTGACCTCACGTCCGTCCCATTCTTGTGAATGCAATATCTCAGGAACGCCTGGAGGGAATTTCATTACGTCTGGCACAAATGTCCACTTGAACTCAAGGATGAACTGAATAGATCTTGGTGGTCAAAGGCTCAAGAATTCATATGTTAATTATGACAAAGTTTCACACAAATGTCTAATAGGATAAAATGATGAAGTGATCACATTTTATATCCAAAAAGTCAAAGGTCAACATCACTGTGACATCACAACGTTCTGCAAAAACACTTTTCTGGCCATTATTCAATGCCATAACTCAGGAACAGAAGGGGAAATTGAGACCATATTTCATATTTGGTCGGATACTGAATGGATGACACTAATCTTGGGTGCCCACCTTGAAACTGTGGGCTGTTCTTGTATAGATCTTCTGTACTGCCGAGTTGAAGATGTGTGTGAAGCATCCACGTTTTAGAATTTGTAGCTTCTTTGCAGCAACATCCATATCTGAAGCATTGTCTCCTGTCATGGCTACGGCTTTGTGTTCTATCAGAATCATCTTTATTGGCCAAGCATGTGAACACATACAAGGAATACACATAATACCTTTTATTAAATTCCTTCTAAGTCGTCACTACAAATATTATATGAGTCTGGACAGACACGGATGTAAACTGTAACTTGACTGGTTTGCAGAGGCATACAACCGCGATGCAGTGTTACTAGTTCATCTTCTCTTGATGCTTCACAAGACGTGGCCTTTTAAAGGGATGTCACAGAATGAGCCTTGCCATTTTCAAGGACTTTTCTCTTTATGTGAGTTGTAATTTGCTCTAATCAATAGATCCCACACAGCTACGAAAACTTTTACCTCAACTATGGCCATACAATAGAGTGGGTTCATTCCTCTTCTCTCCTCAAGAAAAAAATGTGAAAAATTCACATCTTTTTTTGAAATATTAAAGTCTATTCATGTTGGCAGCATCGGTATATCATGTGTAACTCAGCTACCATGGGACTTTGAAAGAACAGTGTGTACTGCAGTGCTGGCTTTAGTGTACCTGCAACCTCTGGTCGTAAGACAGGACCCGGTGACAGGAGTTGTGTAATGGAGACATGGATCCACTGCCGAGCCCAGCAGCCGAAAGTCTAAATCCAGCGTTTATCCCTTGTTTAGCCCTGCTTTCCCTCTCTCAGCTGCTCCATGGGCAGCTTAGCCCCTGACTCTTGCCACCTGACTGGGAGCCCGTGACTCCTCTCAATGGGGAGATGGGAAAGAGCAAGGTGGGCCAGATCCACGAGTAGGCAGGATGCCATCCCTTCCAGCTGGGCCTGTGTACTGCTGCAGTGCCTCCCTGTCCTGTGCCTTCCCAACATGGCAGAATCTGCCTACGCCTGATAAGACGGCGCCAAGACTCACAAGGACGCACCTCTGAGTGCTCTGATGCCAGTGCTGCAGTTGTGGAATTAAACTTTTTAATTAGCAGCATACCCCTGTGCTGTCTAGAGAGTGGACCGCTTCTGTCAGGTCTTTCTCATTGCCCTCCCCTTTCCACTTGATTAAACTCCCAAGCATCATGGAGCTCTGAGGTTCCAGTTACCACCATAGCAATCATGTTTATTTCTTGTTTGAGAATCTCTTTAGATGCAAGCATAGCACAGGAAAATTACTCATTATATCCTACAGCCAAGAAGAGTAGTACAAGAGGCTTTTTTCTTCTGCTGTGCCTCTCACACATTGTAAATCAGTGTACTAAGCTGTAGGCCTACACTTCAATGTTATTCCTGTTCACTCTATTGAATGAACAATATGATGCAGTTATATACATCACATGCAAGAAATGGGTTCTTATGGTTAAACGGCACTCCTTGGTGATTATCAAACATGCAGCTGATTGTCAAGTGTAATGGTGGAGCACCAGAAAGTTCCTGTGGATTCTCAAAGGTAAAACTATTAAAAGGACCACAGTGTAGGATTTAGTGGCATCTAGCGGTGAGATCGCAGACTGCAACCAACTGATTAGCCCTCCCCTCACCCACTCCTTCCAAGCGTGTAGAAGAACCTACAGTTGCCGCAAAACTCACAAAAAATGCAAAAGGCCCTCTCTAGAGCCAGTATTTGGTTTGTCCTTTCTGGGCTACTGTAGAAACATGGCGGTGCAACATGGTAGGCTTGGTAGAAGAGGACCCGCTCCCTATGTAGATATAAAGGGCTCATTATATGGTAACAAAAACACAACAATTCTTATTTTCAGGTGATTTACATCATGTGTTTATTTATCCAGTGGAAACCGGTTCAATCGGTTTCTAAAGAGAAGCATGTTAACAGAATCCAGAGGTTAGTTATTCTGTCTTGTAGGCTTCAGTGTTCAAACTGGTTGTATCTCAACATAAAGACACAATATAATTATGCTTTAATTGACGAACCGGACATTGGCACTACACAACACTATCTCCTAGAAATTACATGCCGGATATATTTTGAAGAACGTGTAATTGCTACCTGAATTATGTTAACTGTCCATAACTGGGTTGGTCAGTCCATCACTTTGGTTCAGATTGAAATATCTCAACAACTATTAAATGGATTGTCATGACATTTTGTACAGACGTTCATGTTCCCCAGAGGATGATCTCCTAGGACCACCTTTGAAGTTATATTTGTGCCTCATTCCTGAGCGTGTGTTGGGACATTTTGAGCACAGAAAAATAATTTTTTGCAAGAAAGAAAAACATATTTTGTACAGAAATAATTATCATGCAAAGAAAAATGTAATTTGGGCAAACAAAAATCTATTTTGTCCTCAATAAATTTGTTGTGTGTTGGCCAATAACCATATAAGAGCACAGTCATAACCTCTTTCACTCAGCTATACTCATTTGCCCTCTCTCAATATCCCTGTTGTGTGTTCACAAACCCTCGGACACTCGCTCACAATGTCTGTCTTTCTATCTCAACATCTCTGCTCTGTGTGCTCTCAGGTTTGCTTGCACGCTCACTCAACTTGACAGAGTGTTACAGTGTGCTACAGTTCCAGCCAATCTGAAAACTGGAGTAGGTAATTTCTTATCAGTTGTTTTGTCTCCAGTCTGATTGCTAGTAGTATTAGTGGTTACTAGGGAAGCACTGGAAGAGAGAAACAGACACACCACAACCACACGTAATTATTTTGCCACACAATACAACAATATTTAGAGGCACAGTCAGATTGTGGACAAAACAACCAATCAGAAATTGCTTACTGCAGTTTTGTGGCACACTGTAACACTGTGTAAAGTTGAGAGAGCGCACAGGCAAACCTGAGAGCACACAGAGCAGAGATGTTGAAAGAGAAAGACAGACACTGAGTGACTGTCAAAGACTTTGCGAGCACACAGATCAGAGAAATTGAGAGTGAGTAAAACTGAGTGAAAAAGCTTATAACATGTGGATGATAGCAAACATAAATAAATGTATTGAGCACAGATTTTTTTTTTTTTTTGTTCAAATTAAATTTTTCATTGCATGATAATAATTCCTTTACAAAATATATATTTATTTTCTTTATTTTCTTTATTTTCAAATCAAAATTGACAACTATTGCATGGATTGCTATGGAATTTGGTGCAGATTTCCATGTAACCCAGATAATGAGAGAATTAGAGAGTTACCAAATCCTTGTTAATTCAGAAACAAACCTTTGCTCGTCTAGTTTTCTGTAGCTATGTTACTACTAAATGTACGTTTTATTGTATCTTGGTGTACTAAATTTACCTTCTTTTTACCTCACTGTTTTAATACATTATTTCTCTCTGTTTCAGTCTATTTAATCTCTTATTTTCACAAAAGCCTTTCTTGAGATGAGTGTTGCAAATTAGCATTTGCTATAAACACTGTGATACAGTATATCACAGTGTATCATAGATACAGATACAGTTTGTCTATGTACATTGTATCTGTCCCTTTCAAATAAACTATTAAAAAAAACAAAAAACAAAACTGTCTCCTGATGACTTCGCAATCCCCTTACATTTCCTCTACACCACCAGCAGGTCAAACTTGTCACTTTTCCAGTTAAATATTTCAACGTCTACTGGATGGATTGACACAAAGTTTTCTACAAACATGGTTTCAGTCGTGGTGCCCAGAGGATAACTCCTACTGAGTTCAGTGATCTTCTGACTTTTTGTTCACATTTGTGGTTTTAAGTGTAATAGTCCAAGTACTTTGAGTGCCATGTGTGTTAAGGTTTACTGAAAAATACAGCCTCTTCTAATATCTAACCAAGATCACAGTCTTTTCCTGAATGTTAACCAAGTACTTTGAATGTCTAAACATAACTATGAATGAACATATGAATATAATCATGCTGTATAGTTGTATGTATTGTCAATGTTTTGCAGACATAAGCAGTACGAACATTTCCCACTTTCTTTTATTTGTTAATTAAAATGTTTCCTCATTATGAAGATGAAGAAGAAAACATTATTTAAGCAGCACAATACATTTCTTGCAAAACACATTTTCTGTTGCAGATTAATAGAGTACACAGTACTGTGTAAATATACAGCGAAGAGTGAGGGTTGCACCAGAAGCTCCTTCCCAGTTGAAACGGACCTTTCCTGCAGATGGCCCAGCACAGATTATATAGAATTTATCAACATCATAAGGTTTTGAATTCTTAAAAGCTCTGTTGAAAACTCTCTTTTGTAATACACTGCAGATTTGAATTTCATTCAAATTTCAACAAGTACAGCCACAAAGCAGCAACTATTTGAGCACAGCTAATTAGTACAAGCATTACCACACTGTTCTCCAGGTTTCATATTTTTTTGCTGCAAATATCATAATACACAGGATCAACATGTAGAGAGCACAGTGCTGAATTACCTTTCAGGAGGTTTTTCCCACTGGTTTTGTTTTGGCTGAATAGAGGCTCCTTTTTCATTCCATTCCAGGATTATAGATTGGTTTGATCTTATTCTAGCAATCTGTATTGTAAAATAAGAATTATGGAAGAAGTAATACTACTCCATCCTTTCTGCATATGGAGAAAAAAAAATCTCTTGAGCAGTTAATGGGTATAGCCAATTTCATCCTGCCTTTGGTCCTGTTCAAAATTCATGTGCATTCCTCCTCTCTCACACACACATTCATCGCTTTTCTTTTGCCCTGCTGTAGCTACACTCTGATGCTTTCAAGTGAAAGTCTATTTTACTTATGGTTAGAATTTAATTCACCATTTTTTCCCCTTCTATTGCTATGAAGTAGCCTTGGGTTATGGTTCACCATCAAGGCTCATATCCACTTTATTTTTGTGTCCATCAAAAGAGCCAGATAAAATTCAGAGCAGCCTTCTCCTCCGTTGTTGCTGAGATAGAGGGGAGGACTCAGGCTTCTGCTTTTGCTCCACGACATGGACAGATTGTCTGAAAATGAAAGACATAGCATCGACTATTAAATTATTTATTTTGGGCCCAAAATAAAGTATAAGCTGAAGTCATTTTATGCTCAAAGAGATTTATCTTTCCCAAAAGATTATTTGCATGCAACAGAACTGCCATGACGTGCTTCTAGTCTAGAGGAACAATGATTCTGTTCTGGCGAATACTGGTTTACAGACGTCTTTAAATCTCTGCAAATAAGACTACCTTGGGACAAATACGCATGTCAATCATACTTGTCAAGATTCCAATTTTCCTTCCACATCTCCTGGAGCACTTGCGTGCTCACACTCCTTATTGGCTGCGAGGGATGTGGTCTCATGACGCAAGCTGATGCATTTGTTCAGTCAAAGGGAAAACCCTGACAGGAATGGTCATGGAGCCAAGATACAGGGACTGCTGGGAGTATGTTTCAAATGTGTGTCCATGAGCTGATAGGTACTTCTGTAGTATGTTATGCTGAGGGATGGAGGAGAAATGGAAATCTTCTCCCAGTAGTGAACAGCATTATCATATGACCATTACAAAGTAGATGTATGCAGCAGTATGCAGCATATGGCTTTTTCCATCAAGAAAAATCTTAGCCAATTTGTCAGAGAACAGAAATTAGTGTTAATCTAGTGCTGGCTGCTAAACATAGAACCATTTTTCAAGATTCTAAATTTTCCACAATTACTTTTTTTCCAGTTGATTTGATGACAAAGACGGACCATTTATAGAGGTGATCTTTGGAGCCACATGCATCTCGTGCTCTTCATAACATCTACAGTTCAGCAATAACCTGACAGACTTAATTCAATTATCGCTGTGTGATGTGTTGAGACTCTGGAGGTGTGAGCTAATTCCTCTGTTAACACCCCTGAGTCACTGTCACAAACAAAGACAAACACATTCATTGGCTTCCAGGATCGTGTTTGCTGTGATTGTCCCATTGCCTTTGAAGTTTCTCATCGCTTTATGTTGTTTACTTATTCATGCTCTTTCTTTCCCTCAAATCACCATGGGGTATTCCGTTAGAATAATTTTAGCACAGTGTGAAACAATGTATGAGCTGAGTATTAGATGTGTAAACTGCACTCGACACACTTCTTACATACAGTAGAGATGCTGCTGTGCTGGATGGACTGGGACTTTGAAGAGGAAATCTTCAGTAAAATCCTGATTTCATAACGATGTGGTGAAACATATTGCTGATGTCTCTGCCACCAGCGCTCTCTTTGCGTTTGGTATGTTGGAAGTCATTAACACAAACTGTGGCATTTGCCAAACTCCCTTGAGACCTGGATTAAGCCAATGAAATGCAAAAGGACGCTTTTAGGGATTATGCTAATTGCTGTATCAGGAGGTGATTGTTTTTCCTGGATAATTTGGACTATTGGCATTAGAGATTTAGGAGAGAGCTGACGTGTTCTGTTTTTATAATAAGGTTGTTACCTGCCGTCTACGATGAAGCCAACTCTTCCCATGTGGGGCTTTTGATATGTGTGACATACTGTCTTATAACAGTAATTCACTGCACAGCCACACACAATGAAATCAACATTAAATTGTGTTTCAGAAAAAGAGATGACACATAAATTGTGCTAATAGTGCAGTGTTAGGGCTACCTCAGATCTAATAGTGGGAATTCAGGTTTGGCCTTTGCAGCCTCTTTTCATTTTGTTGTTGTAAAGCAACTCACAATGTAACAAATGTAAAAATGGAAATTCATCAGTGCAACTACACTGAAGTGTCTCTTATCAAGAGCAGTATTTTTAAATTGACTTAAAGTGTAGGGAAAAAGTCCCACAGTTACAATCATATCATTGTACTGTATGATACTGTTAGTGGTTTTTCATATTAATACTAACAGCTTTGCTTGCCGCCAACAAGAGGCTTTCTTAGAGGGGACCTATTATGCTCATTTCCAACTATTTTTATTCTGGGACTCCACTAGAGTAGCTTTGCATGATTCACAGTTAAAAAAAAAAACTCCTTATTTATCTTACATTGGCCCTTCATGCAGCCCCTCAGTTCAGCCTCTGTCTCTTAACAGGCAGTCTTAGTTCCTGTCTCTTTAAGGCCCCCTCCCAATGAGCCCACTCTGTTCTGATTGGCCAGCTTTCCAGAAGCCTGCTGAGGGGCAGCCATATCAGAGCTGTGTTAAGTTACTGCCAATGCAAACCCAACATTTCCTGCTTTACTGCTTTATATTAAAAGCTTTTAAATTATTAAATAATGGAAGACTTTTATTGTGAAGAATTTACATTAAATTAAACTTGTTTCTCAATGAATTAGCAGAGCTTTCTTAGTGGTGCTAAAAACCAGTCAAAACAACAACATATGGACATATTTGGAGCTCTTTGTTCAGTGGATCAGGTAGAAATAATACAGGGAGGAATAGTACAAGTAAAAACAACCACAGTGAGATGTTTGATGAAGAGCTGCAGACAACCAGCACACCTCCAACAGGTAAACAACTTATTTTACTTTGCCCTGCTGTGTAATGGAAAAACACTCACAGTGTGCCAGCTCGACTTGAGTCGAGCTGTTTTCCCCAAAACAATGGAAAAATGCCATAATGTTAGTGGAGTGGAGAAGTGAACTGGTGCACTGTGCGTGGAGCAGAAGATCATATAAAGAAATCCGTTACGAGCAGATGTTGGCTCGGGCAGAAAGTAGAAAAACCATTGGAAACCGAGCATTCAGAGCAGTCTGAAGCTGGTGCTTTTTGCTGACAGGGATTACTTCTATATATGTTTACTTCATCATTTGACACTTTGGCCATGTTTATATGAACATCCGACATTGTGACATATATATATATATACACAACGGAAAATAAGGAAAAGCATAATAGGTCCCCTTTAACCACAAGCACCCTATTCACGCATTTTTCTTCAGAACTTCCACCCTTTCCTCTCAGTGTCAGCACAGTGTGAAATTACCTGAATTTTCTCTCTCCAGCGATGTCTCTACAACATTCACTGAGGATAGATGGCCATAAATCTGTTAAGAATTTGCAAAGAAAAAGGTCCTCCTTAACTAACATAAGATATTGCCTCATGTTGCATATTTCCAATTGGTCAACATGAAAAATTGCATGAAATATTGAATATTTTGATGAAAATTCAGGTGAAGAGTGATTTTATTTATGTGGCTTTCATCTTTTTCATCATCATCATCATCATTTTTTTTTTAACACTGCCAGTAGGACATTAAACTTTAGCAGCATCAGATCACAAAACCCTGCTGTGGGTCGTTTTGAGATTCCACCGACAAAAAATCTATTTAGTCATTAAGGTTTGAGGACTTGTTGGGACATTGTGAACACAGTCAAATAGTCAGTTGTTGATTTTAACGTACTCTGTTGGAGACTTGGGACGTGGGATTCGTGGTTGCATTACACAAGACTAATTAATTAATGTTTTATTACTTTTTTAAGAAACCTATTTTTTTAATTATTTGAAAAAGCTGATGGCAAAATAGATAAATTAATATTGAAAAACTGATCTGTTCATGGTGCATGCTATGTTGTTGCCGAGCTGTAACCACAGTAACATTAATAAAATCAGAAAGATTGTATTGATTGCTGCCTCTAACTGCCTGTCTACTCTCTCAGTAAAATCAAATATTGAAAATGTCTCTAAACCTTTTCCAACCTTGGTTAGCCTTTAACGTTTGTCTGCAGCAACTCAGCAGCTACAACTATCAGACACGAGGTGTTTCTACAAATCTAAAAAGTGAGTGAAATGTCAATTAGATGGATGTTTTGTTTTTTATTATTTTCGAAAATTGTCATTCACAAACGCAAAAACCCATGCAGTCAGAAGAGCATAGTTTGATATGATGATTACTTACAGAAAAAGACAACTTATTATAGATATAAAAACACAGACCAAATTCAGTAGCTGTGTGTTTTATTTGGTGTCTGTCAGGGACAAAACTGTAAAAAGTCCAGTCTGCTTTTATGCTGTTGGAGGATTAGGATCCTTGACTTCTTTCTGAGTCCTTTTTTTTATAAGGTATGTGAACTGGTCTTGGTTATTCATTCCATGCATTTTAAGTACACCCAGAGTGAATCTCCCAATAGTCGCTTTCTACTCTAATCGACCTCTAGTTTGTTTCATGTCTACAAGACAGGAGGAGGCAGAATCCTAAGTATGAATTGATTTTTGAATGAGCATACATTTACTTTTAAACACCTGCAGAACACACTGGGCTATGCCTGTGCAGTAAACAGACTGTCTTAATCGATTTGAGTAATGAACAAGGACATGCTTTCTGTTTTTTTTTGACTCAAGGTCACTTTGTCATCACAGTCTTAAGCTGTGTCCTCTGGTCTTTATAAAGGACCAACTTACCATGAAAGTGTATCTGGGCCGAGGTGAGAAGGTAGCTGCTGTAACTAATGGGTTTATTTAATTCAATTTATTGCTTCAGCCCCTGCATCATATGAGACATGCTGGTCACTGTAAGATTGAGGTTTCTTCATGAAAAAAAAGAGAGATTAACCCCCTTTTCAAAAGGGCAGAATACACCCTCATGTCATGCTGGATTTTCGTGCCTAGATAGCTGGATGTATAAATCTGCAGAACTAAATGAATATAAGTTTGTGGTGAAATGGGGCTCTCAAGCTTATTTCGTACAAGCCTTCTAATCAGCGTCACGCTGGGGCTACGCTCGCTGGGCTGGGAATCTGTAATAAATGAGGGCTTTGTCAACATGTCCACTGTTGGATGCAGGGAAGCAGTGTCTTTTGATTTCAATGTGTCAGCCGAAAGGCACTCCAGTATATTTTTTAAGCAAATGTTTAGCATTCATTGCTGTCTTTTTCATCTATTATTTATTTCTACGGATTGCGGATGGCATTCTGTTTTCACCCTCTTCATATTGTAATAATTAATTCATCCTAAATACTATTATGTTGACTACATGTCAGACCATATCTGGCTCTTAACACATTGTCTCCAATTAACATTTTCAAAATTTCTGATACAGTCTGTAGAATACAAATGAAGCAGTCCTAGCAGCTGTTTGCTCCATGTTGTCTCAGCTCAGAGCGAATTGCTTTCTCTTAAATGTGTTTTGTAATACACCTCATTTTTACAGGAATAAACACGTAGGCTCTGCACATTGGGTAAACTCAACAAAGGCTTCGGGGTTTAGAAAATTAATGTGCCATGATAATTAGTTCAGCAACGGAGCAATGCCAGAGGAAAGAATTTCACACCTTGAGTTTAATAATATATAGCGCAATTTGCCTTGGTTGTAATGTGCATATGTTTCTTTGTGTTATTTCATGGTCCCACTGTGTTGTCTTGTCACATTCTGAACAGATGGATCGTCACATACGGACACAATGGCAGCTTTCTATTTCAAGACATCTTTGTTTGTGAAGACATTTTACCTGCAAACATGTATTTCTCATGTGCATGATTGTGGGAATCAAGACTCTTATGTCAACTTAAGTGTTGATAGGATGCTTGGACTTATCATATGTTGTACTTTCATACTTTTCTCAAATGAGAAGAGAAGAGAAAGAAGAGAATAGTCTTTTGCATCCTTCTGTTTACTAATGGAGGAACGCATGTGGTATCTACTTCAAGGTTAAAGTTCTGGGTTTTTACATCAGTGCTGTCTGAAAACTCCTTTGAAAAGACTCAGATGGCATTCTGAACTACCTTGGTAACACTATGACAAACATTTTGCAACAGGGTGTTCAGTGTATCACTATATTCAAACTATTTGCTTCATTTTGGATAACACTGAATGTAACTCTACATCTTCAGGACTGAGAGCACTGCTTCCTTCTATCCTGCCAGGTAGTTGATTGTAGGTAATTGCCTTCACCTGGTGTCCCAGGTGTAAACCACTTCCTGATTACATGTTCAGAGTGAAAACCAGCAGGGCTTTGGGTCCAGAGGGCTTGGATTGAGGACTACTGCCTTAAACACTCTTCTACTTCTGGACCCATCTATTCTAATTGCTTTCCAATAATTTCAGTGAATGTTTTCTTTTAAAAACATAATTTAGTAACACATCTGTTCATAAATGCAGCCTGAATAATGTCAGTGAAAAATAGTGAAATGTTTTCTGAGACTTGCCATTCTTTAGTTCACAGAGGAATGTCTGCAGAGGTGCGGTGGCAAATTATTCTGACTCATAATGAGACAGTGGGTTGCACAGACACTTTGACATCAGAGAGGCTGTGCCCCCTGCCCTGGATAAGTGCTAACCCACAGAGTCAGACATGGCTTTTTCTACATGACTTCTTTGCTTTTTGTTTCCAAAGTCATTTTTTTCCAACTCATGAAAGCTCAGAATTTGAAGCGCACAACAATGTCCACCGCACGTTCTGTCAATTCTTGAAAGTCGCTAGAGAATTCGTGGGGTGAAAATTAATGTCATCATCCAACCTCCCATTGTTTTGACACAATTACAAAAAAAAAATATTGTCAGGTCTTGGAGCTACGAACATGTAAAACAAGGAACAATACCTTTCCACCAACGACTGTATAGATGGTAGAATATCTGTGACTGAGGAAAGCTTGGAAGTTTAAAGAATCAGTGCTTATAAATTTGGGGAAGTGATAAATGTAATACAGTCCATAAGTGGTGGATGTTTGCATTAAAACATGTAGCAGTAAATGCGGCTCATGGTAGTAGACATCCGGTGCTTTCCATTCTGTGAATTAGCTGACCGAACAGTAAAGAACACTCAAACACTAGGCAACTGTGCTATTTAAACATTTATTGCTGTTTTCATTGCTCCTTCACGTCTGTTCTGTTCTGTCAGCAATGAACAGATTTTAAATGTGTATTTGTGTTAGGTCTATTTCTGTCAGTCACATTCTGTAATGGCCTGACGCAGGTATAGCTCTGTAACCAGTATTGGAGCAACAGCTATCAAGCATCTCACACAGGGTCTGCCCTCTACTGGACTCTATGGGTAATACTCTCCTCCAATCACACGCAATTTGAAATTTGCATATAGCTGGCCAATCAGGATGTGCCCACTGATTACATGTGTCTTGCACACTATATAAGCAGCATCTCACTGTTGCTCACTATCCTATTTTCTTCAGTGATGGCGAATCTGCTCAATGAACTTACCTCTCCACTGATGGAGTTGCCGCTCCAAAACACTCGTCACTCGTTGTGTCCTAGCTTCATAGCTGGCACACACCGTCATGTCTTCTGTTTCAAGTGCCTCATGCCTGAGATTAGACGTCAGCAGCTCTGGGATCATTTTCGGGTCTTTGATGTGACACTCTGCTGCGAGGAGACCGAGTCAGGACTTGTGATTAATGACACCGAGTCCCCGCCCTGGCAGACAACACACCGCCTCCACTCCTTGTCATCCCCACTGAGATGACGGCTTTGTTACAGATGACAAAGATAGCATCTCATTGATGTCCGGCATCCCACGGACCCCTGTTGCCGGCGTCTGTCCACTGGGACTTCTCACAAGTGATGACACTGGCAATGGGCCACTTTGGGCTAACCTCAAGATGGTGAACTGTCACTGCAAGGGTTTCTATGGACGGGTTCACCAGGCTCAGGTGGCTCGCCTCCCTTCCCAAACATCTGGAAGTGTGTGGAGGCATCCCAGAAACAAACATTTTTGACAAAAACCCTGTTCGCAGGTTTTGGCGGGATTTGTCAGGGTGTAGGGCAGCACAGAGGCTACTTTCTTCAGTGTGCCATCCCCTCAACACAGCCCTAACTGTCCACGTGAGTAGTCACAGCTTAGCTATCATCGACCACTCCCCCCCACCCCCCCTCCAGAGACATCACAGCTCCGTGCGTTCACGTTACCGTCAGTGTGAAACTGTCAGAAAGCACACCTCACCCAATGTAACAGTACTGAATAATGCGTTTGCGTCCTGTTTTAGCCATCGTTACCACTTTGTCATGGAGCGGTGTGTACAACGTGTCACTCTGGCTGAGTGTGCGGCGTCAGGTTGCATTACCTCTGTCAGGGAGTAACACACCTGACATGCATGCATGGCGTGTTCTCCCTCATTGATCTCCAAATGGGAGACAAGGAGGATTTGACACAATAACAAAAAGTCTGCTCTTGTGTTCATAATCATGATCCCTATGAGCCTCTGGAGCGCTCTTCTCTGAAGGCATTGTCATTCAATACAGCTTTGCTGCTTGCGCTGACCTCAGCTAAGAGAATGAGTGAATTGTGTGCCCTCTTGGTTCACCCCAGCTGTCTGCTGCTTCGTGGTGACCATAGTGGTGCTACGCTCAGACGAACCCCTCCTTTGTTCCTAAGAACATAAGGAGTTCCTTTAGTTCAATAACTATTCAGCTAGAGGCATTTTGTTCTCTATCCCATGGGGACATCAGGGCGGCAAAATCACATCTATTGTGCCCAGTACCTGTGTTGGCACGTTATTTGAATGCCTGGCCCCCTTTTGGCACACTGAACAGCTGTTCAGTTCAGCCTTATTCAGTGGGGTGAGCGTTGAGAACATGTGCCTGGCAGCATCTTGGTCTATGCTACACCTGACCCCCCCTGGGCAATATAGGCCTGCATTCTCCCATGATCCAAGATGACTCTGGGACTGAGGTATGCAGGGTGTCAGTTGTATGATCTGTGACCCCTGCGAGGTTAAGCTATGGTTTCACCCAGTTCACATTCATATCAACCGGGCTAGGTTGGGCCCCCTACTGCTCCACTTTAGCAGCTGAGATTATAAAGTAGTTGGAGGCTGCGGTGACTAAACAATAGCCGGTCGGGCTCAGTGAGGCAGTCTGATGACATGTTGTGTCAGGGCAAACATTCATCAGGCTTTGCCTACTGTACCCATAGAGTCCAGTAGAGGTCAGAGCCTGTGTGATATAGAATGAAGGTTACAATATTGTAACCCTAGCTCAATAAGCAGAGGCAGAGCTCTCTACCTATGGACCCTGCCGGTCCTACACCATACACTAAAGTGGTTTTGGGATTGGAGCTGCAGTGAGATGCTACCTTTTATAGTGCGTGAGACAAACGTAATTGTTAGGTGCATCCTGATTGGCTGACCACGTTCATTCAAATTTCAGTGGGTGACTCCATGCGTGTGATTGGAGGAGAGTATCACCCATAGCATCCATTAGAGGGCTCCGCCTGTGCTTATAGAGCTAGGGTTACAATATCATAACCTTAATGCTCACATGAAATTGTCATTTTTTACAATAACACATTTTAACGTGAATATGCGTATTCAAAAATGTATACATCTGCAATAACACAATATGTTCACTGGAATATCATGAGCATATATAGATAGTGGCAGAGTGTGTGTGCGTCAAAAGTGTTTGCATTGTTTTAATATGGCTTGTGAAAACTTGTTTTTGTTGACAGACAGATCAAGTAGTTGTGAGTAGGAGTCAAGAGACCATTTGGCTATGTGGGGGCTGCGTCTACAGGGTGCTGTGTGCGTATAGCGACAGCTCTGGGGAAGTACAATAACTGAGGTGACGCATGGTCTTGGCCATAACCAATTCTTAAGTCTGTGAGAGGAAAAAGTTTGGGAGCAGATGGTTGCCGGATGTGTGTGCACTATTATTGAACCAAAATAATAAGACATCACCATCATGTCTGAACTGAAAAACTAGTTTTGAGGTGTTTTTGTGATCTTTGGGGAAATTTGTTAACAAATATGTTGACTTAACTGGGTTGCCAAGTTATGTCAATCATTTGCATCTCTGTTATCATGATATTTTGTACTTCAGACACAAGGGGTTTCTTCCTTGTTTTTGTTGTTGACTGTGTTTACATGTGAGAAACTGCTATCTCCCCAACTTGTTTAACAGGCTGAACAAGTTAAAGCTCAGAAACAGACTAGTTGCTCTACACAGTTGCACTACTCTGTGTTCAGTGTTTAAGGGGCTGAAGCCAATGTGGAATTACCTTAAAGTGCAATGCCACCAATGACCACTAGATGCTGGCTCCAACTGACAAAAAGCGTCAACTTCTGTCAAGAAATACTAAGTCAATAATCTTTTTCATCGAGTCATTATTATGTCAATTGCTAAATTTAGGCCCTCTAATATGCTGGTGTTTATTTTGGAAATTATTGCTCTGTTAATAATATTTGGAGAGAGTAGGCTTTGATGTCTGTGGGGGTATTGATTGACTGGGTGTGAGCGACAGTTGGCTCACCTCCTGCTCTCCTCTGCTCCAGGACTCGCACTGAGTCGGACTGTTGTTTCAATATTTCTATAAGCTTAATGTTACTTGATTACGATACCTGCCCTGTTAGAACAATTTACCCAAAGCACCTAATGTTAGCCCAAGTGTGCACCAGTCTGAGTTCCAGTAAGCTAGTGTTCACTTCAGATGTGTGAAAGGCAACACCTCGCACTCCTTATTTGGAAGGTCCTGGCGCCAAACAGAAAACCGGCTCAAATGTAAACCAATGACATCACACATCGCTACATCCATCTTTATACAGTGTATGGCTTTCACATTGCCCTTATAATTTTGCTACTGAAGTATTGCAGATATCTCCTATTTTAAGCTGCTGTCTGTGCATGATTTTGGTACAAATATGAGAAAAAAAATTGAATTTGATGAAATTGGTCTCAACATTATGTGTTGGAGCTTTTCCATGCCCAGATTAACAAATAGATCATGCATTTTGACAAAAGCCATGGTAAAAGAAGCAAGTTGTCTTGTTGTAACATTTTTATTTTATTTTAATGGCCAAAAGAAAAAAAACAAAACAGGTTTTATAAAACACGATACCTAACCTTACAGTATTAGAGACTGAACAGGCAACATCCACTGCTGTCGTACTGACACACAACAGTGGACATCCATGAGAGAAGCCTCTGGGTGTGATTTCAGCCTCCTCTATGCTAGTGTTGTGGTTTGTTTGTTTTTTTTGGAGCAGGTTCAGTGCCTTAGCTGGCCTCTTTATTACTGAATTCCCTAATGCTTTGATTTAATGCACTCTCAGAGGTCAGATATTGCGCTGGCAGCCACAGACCACTTCCTTCAACACCGCCCCATTAATAACAGCAAATAAATCAGGGCACACTGCAAATTTCCTCACTTGCATATTGGAGCTATTTGGGAGTGCTGTGGGGACATCTTTATTACATAGAGGAGGTATACTGCCAAACACTCATCTGTTTACACCTCAATCCCAGGTCCAAAATGTGTGGTCCATGTCCAAATTAATTAAAGGTACTTTTCCCAGTGGGATACTTAAATTTGCATTCCATTAGGAATCCTCTGAGGGTCTCAAATGGATTTGTGGAAGATTCATAAGACCATGTAATGTTCACTTACTCGGCAAATACTTCAACAATCATTATTTGCTGAAATAAAAAAAGATGTTTTTTGTTTATTTATAAAGGAATGCAAACAAAAGTACACACCACATAGAGCCTTTGATGTATACATAAACTAACATGATAGTAAATTTGCTCATAAGCAGCTTAGCATGTTTGATTCATGTTTGTAACTAACCTGTTTGAAATGCAACAAAGGGTAAAATGAGTAATTCTCAGCTAGCAGTACGATGCCACAGATTTGCCTTTTGCAGCAGCCTGGTTTCTGCACATACATATCAGATTTCGTTTCATCATCCAATGATACGGATGTGGTCGGACAGAAGAATTATTATTGTTGTCAGCATGTGTTTATCTTGATTTGGCCCTGTATAATCAACTTTACCCAGCAAGCACCTTTCGTTTTATTCAAGTGCAAATGTGCCATCAAAACCCCCTGTGTGTTTTTTGAGATTAAGCTTTGAATAATGCCAAATATCTTTTCCTGTTTGACTCGCCTGTGACAATGAGTGTGTTTGTAGTACAGCTGTGAACTGTGCTTAAATCACTACATCAAGAAACTATGTTCTGTTGTATCTTCAGATGATTGAAATGACTAACATCGAGCCACTGCTAAATGAAAACTAAATGAAAATTGCTTAACAACACAAGATGTTGACAGTTTCCCAAATTTATATCTGAGTAACTCATATTTTGCCAGAAAGTGTGTGAATGGACTGATTCTAGTCTGTGATCATAAAGATCAACATGTCCTCCCAGAGGGGATTTTTTTTTTTTTTTTAGGTAGAAATCTATAGCAAATGTTGAATCATACATGTGCAAACGCAAGACAGGTTGCATATTTCAAGTTCTAGATACATCTGGGATGTAAACCTCTGCAAGGTTTCTGTCAGGGCTTATGCTTTACAGAATTGCCTGAGACTAAATAAATAAATAAATGCATAAGGATAAAAAAAAAACATACACAGGACACCAGCTTTATGCTTACATAGTCATCTATATTGTTTATGTACCATTAATCTCCCACAGCATTCTCCCCTTTACTTTTCACATGAAAGCATAAATGCTTCAGGCTACTCTCGTGCAGCAGCGGCTTATACTGTCCATACTGTAACAGGGGAAAGCAAGCACTATATTCACACAAGAATAACTACTCCCCAAGAGGAAAAGAATCAGTCTGGGAAAAAAAAATATACATAGGACACCACTGTTCACGGTTGGAAAGATTTTATTATACATAATTATGTTGTTGTTGTTGTGAAAATGCATTTTGCCTAGAGTAGAATATTAATTTCAACTTCTTCTAGAAATGAAGCTGGAGTAATCAAAGACTCTGCATTAATTACATACATGAACAAAGGAATCTTGTTAATGGTGATAAACAGCATCAAAGTTACTGAAGGAACTTAATGCAAATAGGATCCTTGGAGAATAATTGTGGACATGTGTGTGTGCGTGTGTGTATGTGTGTGTGTGTTTGTGAGTGTCTGTGCTGGCAGGATAGATTTCTATATGGGAAGTCCATCATTCTGTAATGACTCAAGCTTTTCTCAAGGAAAACCAAACATGGTCTGCCCAGCTGAATAATCAACATCATTAGCTATTCTATTTTTTCTCCTCTTGCTATTAAAAATGAACAAACCCACTATAGCTGCAAAACTTGGCAGCAGGGACTTTGTCTTGATTAGCAAGGCAACCAATGAAATGTCTTGGCAGGGGCGGGCATTCTCTCAGATGTTAAGATGTATGAATTATGCAGAAACCAGCTATTCCAATATTTATCACTATATGTGATATTCTTTAGTGCGTAAGGGGAAGCAGGCGTGATAACGTCATATATTTAGACTTCACAATTACTAGAAGCTAAACATTTGAGTGACAACAACTGTGTCCAATTATCTGTTTTTCAGTTTTTCAATCAAAATAATCTCATTACAACTCTGCAGTCAGCTTAAGTGGATGCTAAGAATACAACTGGGAGAATGAGAGTGAATGGATCTTATGTTTTCACTTCCATGCTCAACTAAATTATGCACTGGAGCATTGTTTATCCATCAAACCAGGCCCTGTTCCAGCAAACCACTCACAAAGAAATTCAGAATTAATTGGCAACACCAAAGTGGAGACACAGCAAACAGACAACTTTCTTCCTCTGTCCATGATGCAAATAATATCCAGTATGGGAAAAGCAGAGCTCGCTGTCTTTTATGTCTCATCCCCTCGGTTCTTATGCCAAACTCAGTTGCTCTGTGGAGTGTTTAACCTCTCCACCCCCGGTTCCCTAAGGCTCTGGCAGGAATATCCTGACTAAAATTAATGCAGTAGTGAGCAGCAATTGAGGAGGTAAATGAAGGATTGTGAATGACGGTCGGATAATTGGGGTCTGCTGCAGCTCTCCGTCCTCTCTCTGATCTGGGGACAGGAATGGAATGGGAGTCGGGAAGGGGGAGGGCAGCTGGGCTTACTCAGCAAAAGAACCCATTTGAAGTAGGGACACACACACCCCTTCTACCTTCTGCTCTCATAATAGCCCTTTAGTACACCCTTAAGTGACTTGCTTAGATATATTGCATGTGGCTTACCTGTTTTGAAAGTTACTCTTCAACTGTGTTATCAACAGCCCTCATGGAGAGTGCTGTTCATGCTCGAGGGGGGAAGCGGAGGGGGGAGGAGGGAGGGGGCTGCTAAGTGGTGCACCTTGGCGAGAGCCGTGTTTACCCATGAGCCACTCAACACAGTGACACATGCTTTCACTTGGACTAATAAATCATTGAAGGTCTGATGTGCATCGATGGGAATGCAGTGTCAGTTTTGATACTTGATTAGCATTTCTGTCACTTCGCCTTACGTTTAACATAACTCCAGCTGTGCAACTCAATTCATACTGCCCATGGGCATGACTATGACGAGCCATTCCTCAAACTGACAGCCTGTCATAGCAACACATCGACCAATGCGCAATTTGACTGAATATTTGAAACAAATAAGATGCATTGTAAGGTGTATTTGCATATTGTATACAACAATTACAATGGAAATCTCCCATTCCAAACATACCCTGGTGGTTTTAGCTTTTACAATTGAATTTAGTGTCTTTCTAATGTTCTGTTATCTTCTGTGTGACAAACCAAGAAAATTGCCAATATTTCAGCTGTAAACAGATAATTATAAGATATGCCTTGTATGTAAAGGTGCATTCTGCATATGTATGCTTTATGCATAAAGCAGCTAATACCTAAATGATGTAGATTGGCGCAGTGGTTAAAGAAACTATCTAGCATAACACACTTAGGTTTGGCCACAATATAAATCAATAATTTCAGTAATTTCCGATGCTATTTCTCTCCCAAGTATTAGAAACCATAGTAGACTACTTTGCACATGATATCATTGTGTTATTGTAACAGAAAAGCTTTCATGAAATATAGCTCTAATAGCAATTTGAAGAGCATACATCATTGGAATATTGTGTCTCACATTACATGACAGACTCCAGGCCTAAACTGTGCATTTCTACATTCAACATCAGCACAAATGTAAACCACATCCTCCATAAAATCCATTTGGTTAGCTAAAACAACTGTATCTTGTAGGACTCCACAGATATTTCGAGGCATGGATTTACTGTAACAAGGTCCTGTGAATGTTCCACAGGAGACTCAATAGCATCATGCTGTTTCTGCAGATTTTTGGCAGGGTATGTTTGCTACAAACGTGTTCCACCTCATCTCCATGGTGCTCTTTTGGGTTTATCTGAGGACTGCACAGGCTGTTGGAGTGATATAAAGTCACATTCATGTTCTTGTAGACATTTTAAAACAAAAACACTGTGTTATCCTGCTTTAAATACCATTTCAAAATGGTACACTTTGACATGGAAACTGTGTAAATAAGCAACAATGCTTCAGTACGCTTCGGTGTTCAGATGGTCAGTTGGTACTTGCAAGCCTGAAGTGTGTTAAGAAAACATCCCTGACACCGTTTTATCCATCACCCTGTCCTGACTGCATGTTTATTTTAGTTTATCATGTCATTCTAAGTTAGGTACAGTCACTGTGTGCCAAAATCCCAGAAGATCAGCAGTTTCTGAGTCTAGTACCAACAGTCAAGTCACACGTTAAAAGTTGCAATCACACGTCCTGCCCATTCTAGCGTTTGAACAGCAGCTCAACCTTCTAACCCTGCCTGCGTGTTTTACACTCACGCTTTATTTATATACTGTATGACTCACTGATTAAAGGGAGCTGTTTGCATACCTAGTGATGTGGAAATTGTGGAGTGTATGATATTAAGTAGCATGCAGTATGTGGTTCACAACTCCCCTTAGAATATTATGTAAACAGTGTGCCTGTGTACAGATATGGGAATTACCATCCTGCCTTAGCGTATGTTAACCTACGCTCTGCTCAGTCCTCCCCATCTGTCAAACTTTACCGTTGCCTCCTTCAAAGCAGTGAAGGGGACAGATCTGTCTATGGACAAAAACATACAAAGCAGAGACTGCAACTGTGTATTTAAGTATTATGTCTCTAATAATGCGACATCCTTTCTTTGCTGAAAACAAGTTGCATTTAATCGCACCTTTGTCTTTTGAAGATTTTGTTCTGTGTTACAAGAATCCACCATCTGAGCAAAGCGTGTGTGTGAGAAAACAATGTCAGAATATCATATATATATTGTACCACATACTATGCTTTGAAAAACATATTTATTTAGACTTTTTGAAGGATCAGAGTTAATGTAGTAGTGACCTTGGAATTCAACTGTAATTTAATTGAGGTAAGTGCTTGGGACATATTTCCATGTACACCGTTAAATATGATAATGAGAGGATATGTTAATATCCACCTTAATTCTTGTCCTGATTCATCCTGGCTGTAGTGATACCTGTCTGTGTCGTGACTGCTGCATCCCTCCTGATAGAAGCCGGCCTGCTCAGTCACTGTTAACAGTAACTCTGTAAGGGCAGAGCCAGTGGCGTGATGTACTTAACCCTTTGAGAGACCTCCACTCCCCAATAAACATAGAGCAGTGCAATACTATGCACTGTATATCTGTGTGCATTCATATATTTATTGGGGAACTATCAAGTATATAGCAAATAAGTTAATTCTCATATGCCGAACTATCTTTAAATGTATGAAATACAAGTACAATCCCATTTTTGATATTACCTATTAAGTGATATTGTATATTTGAGGTTAATGTAAATTAATACATATCTTTACGTACCAAAATGTGCCTTATCCTCAGATTCTATTTTCTATTGTTCATGTAACATTTTCAGTGCAAAGAGCAAACCGTATATTCCTATTTATAGCTGTCTGTCAAGCTAAATGAAAAGGAATTATAGATTGCTGATGATATTTTTTAAAATTACCTTAAAGTGTTAAGAGCACTTTTATAACAGCACTTGCTCTGAAACCTTTATCTTGATGAACACTGTAATAATATTAGTAAAGGGAGGTGTTAGCACACATATTTCTTGTTCTTTTTTGTACAGGGCATGTGGTTTATAAATGTTTTAATCATTGTGATTACTTTGATTCAGTATTGTTAGAACTTTACTCGAACAAAATCCTCTTTTGAAATGGTGAGATGATCAATGTGTGAAACACAGTTTTCCATGGCAACAGTAAACCAGCTTTTCATTCTGCTAGCCAGCTAATCAAAATCAGCTCTTGACACTGCACAACAGATTAGCCAAAGAACTACCCTTGAATCAAAGAAAGAAATGAGTCTTGCTGCTTGCGACATTATTCAGCTGAAGAATGTTCATGTAATTTGCCACTCAGTGATGGCGGGTAAATGGGGCTGCATATCAATGCAAAATGTGCTGAAAATCACAAGGATCTCTTCTATCGTACACTTAACTGAGTAGATATTGACAAGTGTAAATTGCTGTAGAGTTGAGTAAAATTTGTGAAAAATGAGGGACGGCATTCATCAGCATTTGGGGAATAGTTTGGAGGGTACTTGTTAGGATTGTGAATGTACTTAATACTAATGCCCAAACTGGTAGAGTCATTTCGAAATTTTAAATGTATCTCACTTTGTAGACTTTATGGAAACACATGAAAAAGATTGTTCACTAAAAGTACAGTATAAACCAGGTAATTCCTCTCAAATGATAAATCATATACAAAGCTGTACAGATAGCACCGACAACTAGTGAAAAAATAAACAAACGGTACAATCTTTTGCAACACATCTTTTTTTGAGTTTTGAATATACTATGTCTGCTCTTGTACGTACTGCTTTGGGAAACAGCCACAACCTTGCACTCAGAGTCCACTGCCTACTCAGCTTTTATATATTACCAAAGTAGCTGCCAGCAATCTAAATGGAAACATTACAACCTTAAACTGTATTGAAAACTCATTCAGTTCTGTTTGACAATGTTTAGCTTGCTTTAAACAATGCAGTTGGTGACATGTTTTTTCCTCAGGGCTTGTAGATGTATGCACTCAAAACCTTAATGCTTGAAAACCCGAAAAACTCAAAAGTTCGATATATTTAGTTGTGTTGCCTCGGGTATATAGAGGCAACACAACGCTTGAACTTCCTGACTCCACTAATAACCAACAATCCTGCAGTTTGATAACAGCTCTCCCTATGGTGATGTCAAAACTGCTCAGTCATAGCCGCAGTGATGAGTACTCATAATCATGAGCCATGACATAATGATCCTGGGACAAAAAATTGTTTCAAAGATTTGTATCAGGTAGACACTGCTAGACTAGGTAAATTGTACATGCTATCTACGCATTTCAGCTGCATTGACTTGAATAGTATTTTTTGGCTTCAAGTCCTTTGCACCAGCACTGTTGACATGTTGCGCTCTCAATGCAGCCAGTGACAAGATGTTAGTTTACAGATGTGTAGCCGACTTACTGTGAAAAACAACATTTCTTGGACATAATGTTAGAGATAAAATCACATCACACTTATGTTTTACAGCAACATAAAACTAAATGTTCCTTCTCATTTGCTTCTCATCTGAGGTAAAAACAAAGTAGTCTTTCTACACTAGCAGACTAGTGCTTGGGTTCATTTCCAGGTCACACTCAATTCAATTTAATGAGGCTTTCATAATAATTAAGAGCCGTTGTTTTCAGTAATATGTCGACTGATAAAATATTAATTAAACAATAATCCTAGTGCAATTAACATTTTATGATATATTATAGGATATACAATATTGATTAAGACAATGCAATATGTCACCATGTTTGACTGTGTTTAGAAACATGGCAACATCTTAGTACATAAGGATGGATAAATGAATCATGTGGTTTTCTATGATTTTTATGAACCTGTAGTTCATTACTTACAGTGTGAAGCAATACCCAAATGTATAGCCATGGGTGATTGTTAATAATGGAGAAATTGTTAGGGTGCAAATTAAGGGTAACAAACAAATTTCACCAGCAATATTTTATGTGTTTAAAAAGCCTCAAATCCTGTATAAACCCTGGTTTTCTAAGCATTATTAGGATGCAACGATGTGTAAAAATGTAGTGGTGGTTTAAGTGGTTTAATCAATCTTTTCTCTCTTTGGTTTCAGTTCAGGGCTAGTGCCAGGGAAAGGCTGAATATCTGCAAAATCACAGAATACATTTTATTTTTTATATATATAAAAATATTATCAACTCCAGTTCATAGACAAGGCATAACATCTCATACACAACAGAGTAATACAATTATTTGTATATTAAATTAGTAGAGCATGAAAAACCCCACCAGACGTGTCTGGTTTTGGTGGTTTTCTCTGAATTCCTTTGAGTTGGTCAGAGAATACTGTATGGGGCTTGACCCTTGCTTTAAGGCTTATGGCCTACATTGTATTGAACTAAAGTAAATCTTCTTCGTCTTCTCCTCTGAGGGCTTCTGGTTCAGGAACATAATGGATACAAAAAGAAATGGTATTGGAGGGGAAAAAATGCTCTTGGGGATATTGTCCTCTTGCCGTAGCTTCTGTCTGCATTATAATGATATCTTAGCGTGTCCTTGTTTTGGACACGAGGATGGATATATACATTAAAAACCTCATTCAAATTGGAGCTGTGTTCATGGAGACCAGCCTGTGAAGTCAGTCGGACTGAGATGAAAGCGTGACATAGCTTTCAAATCTTCTCATCTTTAGAACAAATACACATACTGCAACCCAGAGCTCTTCAGTCTGTTGTAAATCTGACAGTCTTTATATGTAACAGCAGCTCATGCTGTCCAGACTTAACACATAATTATCACACTACTACTCTGAAACTCTACAAGGTTTGGAATGATTGCAGCCAAACAAAGTTACATAATTTATAATATAATCAAGAAAAATACAGTAAATATTGACATAATTCACTATTTTCTGTCAATGGTAAAATGGTCCACAATGAAACATATTTTTATGTTAATTGGTGTCTTTTACCCATCAGGTTTATGACTTGCATGGATCTTAATTATTACTATTTTTGAGCTAACAGCTGTATGGCTGCCCTGCCGTTACAGGTTGTGACATGATTAGTGGCACAACTGCATTAACCCAATACTGAGGGGAAAGAGCTGAGTCCGCCAGTCCCCAGTCCCATTTTCACAGGCTGATCTTACAGCGGACAAAGCCTCACACTTTGATCTGTTGAGTTCTGCCAGAACGTCTTAACTGCCTCTGCCTTTTCTTCTCAGTCTGCTCTGTAGTGTGTGCAGATGTGCTTATTTTGAAAAGAAACCTCACTGATAGATTTGGGTTGAAAATGTTTGATTGCCACTGTAGGCAAAACAGTAATTCATAATGTTCATCACTATTATAATTCATGTAAATCTGATTGTTTCATGCCTTGATTAACATCTGCTATCATGTTCATTACTGAAGGTGAAAAACAATATTTTTAGCTCAGTCAGATTATCATTTAAGTCTTAGCAAAAAGCAATATAGTGGTGTGAAGTCTTTTGTGGAGCACACTTTATTCTAGCCAAATGTTGTCACTTTCATATGCACTTAAAATTTCATTTTGACACTTGAACTTTTGTACACAATTGTGCACCTCAATTTACATCTGCTCCTAAAGTGGCACATAATGATGTTGATGCTTTTTCAGTAAGAGACTGTGCCAAGTATTGTGGTTAGTCATCTCTATTTGAGAGAGGCCAGCTCGCTCTGTACCAAAACTTTATAAACACTGCATATTTTTGTCACTTTTTTTTTTTCTTTTTATGAGAATTTGAAAAAAAAAAAAGTCTACAATCAAAATGTTAGGAGAAAATGTGCCTTTCTTTGAGGAAACAAGTCCACCAAGGTTAGGTTGATGATGTTTGTCCAGTATAGTAAATCTGAGGGGGTGGAAATTGATGGAAAAATGTCCCTTTTTCCCTCGTCCTCACACTCTGTCCTTTATCATTATAAATGAAGTATAATTTCATTATTGAATAATTTCTTATTAAGGACACCACAGCTATAGAGTTGCAGTGCCAATTTGGTTACTGTTAACAGACTGAAGGTCATATATTTGGAGTAATTGTTACTCAAAGTCTATGTAATTATATCGTTGAATAGCCAATTAAAATTCTTGTTAGAGGTTGAGATATTCTTTTATTTACCTTCTCTCTGCGGACCCTCTTGCTCTTGTCATTCCTTACAGCTTTGCAAGAGTACATCCCCCCTGCACACACACACACACACACACACACACACCACCGCCTCTCCCACGTCTGCTCTTGTCATGCTGGTTTAATAAGAGATAGCACAGAATTAGAGAAAAGACAATACTGGGTGTTTGCACTCCCCCATACTGGGGTAATGGCCTGGGGAAGCTGATTAAATACCATGGGAGCTTCTGTCCAACCAGCTTAATCTGGACAATGCAGTATGTGGGTGAACACTATTCCATAGTGTTCACACCCGCCTATTCTAAAGAATGAAATTAGCCACACATCCCACATGCTGAAGTGTTTTCTTTCTCTGCACTTTCTTTACGTATTTTCTGTCACACGCAGTAATTATATCAATTGCAGAATGCTTATGTGTTAACATTGCACTGTGCTATTTAGGGAAGTGCAGCCAACCTAAAGCTACAGGAAGAATCCTCCAAATGTGTCAGCGCCCGCACCTAGTATCAGCACTGCAAATCCAGTCCCCAGGTGGAACTGTGAGAAGGTGGGAAGGGATGTGTGGATCTGAAAATAAATCTCCTGATGAGTAAAAAAACAGACTGAACAAAGGCTCACTCAAATAATGTCACTTATATTGTGTGAGTGTGTATGACAGATTAATTCTATTTGTCTATCTGTCTTTCAGAATTGAAGTTAGTGATTATTTAATTGCCTCATAGCAATACAAGAAAGCACTTTTTCGTTTGTGATTGGATAATTGTTTGCAACACAATAGCCTTGCACTAAATACTTATTTTTTAACTTATGTTTTAACTCTTAATGTTATTTATTTTGGGGGGACTTGATCTGGATTCCATATTATACGGTATAACTATATTTTCATATGAGGGGCTGTGTGTGTGTTGGACTATTTGCCTTGTCAATACCCGCCACACCATATACGTATACTGCCACAGTGACCAGAGATGCCACACTGTGCGTGGCCCCTGATGCTATAGAAAGAGCTAGAAAGCTGCAGCTGATCTTCTCTCATTTCGGTGCACTCAGCATGTTGGGCCCATAATGCCTTGAGTGCTTGCCTGAGCTACATGGCATCACTCACTGCAGCCACTCTCCAATTCTAGTTTCTCCTCCAATATCCAGGGTAACAAGAACAGAATACCTGTGGGGGAGGTGGGGGTCGGGATGCAGGCGAAAGCTCGCCCTGGGCAGAGCACACCGGAAAGCTCTCTCAGTACACACTAATCTGGCCACCCACTAGTGGTGACCCATGTATTCCCTGTGTGAGCAGCGTATTCCAGGACAAGCCCACCCCTCCATCACTGTCACACGCCGCACTAATGAGTGCCAGAGAGCACGAGGTCAATGACTAAGCTGATTTGCCTGCTGATAAGTGATCACCAGGAGGTTCTGCAAACTATAAAGAAGTCTTCTCTGCATTTGCCTGGCCGGCTCTCTTGTTTCCCTTTCCTTTTTAAAAAAAAAAAAAAAAAGCTGGTTAAAAATGATTGCACACAGTGAAACGTCCAGGAAACTAAACTAAGCAAATAATCAAATCATTGCTAGTATTACATTTTCATGATTTTGAGAACAGGATGTTACCATTCGTGTAATCACACCCCTGATGTGTTTGAACCTTAAGAGGTGTTTGGTGCATTAAGGACCCAACTCTTTATCATTCACCATACATGAGTCTTTGTTATTCTTAATGGTAGAATAAGTGACTTGAGAGTTAAATTGCCCCTTAGTGATTTCAGCCTGCCATTCACATAGGTAAGTGATAACAGCCCCCAAACTAATTTACATGTGATTATGCAGCTGTTACTGTAGAAAAGAAAGCATAGCTGTAATTGTCTAACTTTTAGCATGTGATTATATAGCAATTTGCTTTCTGTAATCTGAGATGCTATGGAGAGAGCTTTGTGGCAGAATTAATTAAAGGAAGAGGTGTGTTGTCTTGATACACACCCCTGTTCTCTGTGTCTCACCACTCGTCGCATTTGTCTTTTAATGAGGTGCATTTTTCAATTGTATATAATACTCAGGAAGTTCTTAAGGGGCACAGGTATGACTTCTAGTTTCTCCTTTCATGATGTAATGGACCCCATATTCCGTCAGAGCTAACATCTAACACTGCGGTGGATAAAAGAGAGAGAAACTGTGGAGTAATTATCCTATACCTTGTAGAGCTGAAAAGATTTTTTCTTGTTGCATTCTATGGATAGCTCCTTATCATCATGTTTCCAGCTTATCTTGCTCTCTTTTAACTTCACCAAAAGCAGCACCAAGCTGTTGATGACTTTAATCTTCCTAAAATGAGGCCCAGGAGAGGGGGGGTGTGAGTCTGCAGTCCACTTGCAGAGGGTCTGTGCTGGGTGTTTGTTGATACACACTTGGTGCCTTTATTATGGAGAGACACTGGATATTGGCAGTTCTCAGGAAGGCTGGCAGTAACCGTAATCAATCAGGTCATCTGGTGTCAGGGGGAGACAGCCGAGCCAGAGGCTGCCTGTCCATCAGGGAACAGGCTAGACGTCCCAGGCCACAGGGCTATACCTGTACCATCACCAGCATAAATGAAAAGGTTGTTTTAATTAGTTGGTGCCTCCTTGAAGTTTATTCAATTTTCAGACTGCTTAGCTTCATTAGGAAGTAGTTAAATAATGCATCAGGTACACAGAGAAGAGTAGGTTTTTGTGCTCCCAGAGGATTTGCAAATATCTCTGAAAGATTTAACAGTCTGCTCTCAAGTTTTTCAGAATTGTTTAAGCCTACTTCATAGGAAACTCATGCAGATTTCTGTTTTAGAGGTTAACATAGTTTATATATAGTTCTTTTTGTTGATGTGCCTTTAAAGAGCTTTAATACAGCTGGTCGTAGTGTAAAATGTAATGTAAAAGTCAAAAGATAAACAAAAAAAATGTGCAATGGTTAGTTTTAGTGTATAATCGCCCAGCAGTTTTTCATTGACTTTTTGTATTCTAAATATTTATCACTGACACTTTTACTGTGCAGGATATCAGCAGTAAAAGTACTGTACTCATTTTAGATTCATTTTGAGATCATTGCACTTGATTTATTCCAACAGGAGGACGGAGACAACATATGCCATTGCAGGTGGTGTTTGTTATGAACCAACCCAACAGCAAGTCTATAAAACTAAATCCATCAGAATTTCCCCTTGATTTTGTGGCTACACAACAAACACACATCCAAACATCTTATTTTTACATGAGTCTGTATCCCTGCCAGACTGGAATAAATTCATTATATAATATTTCCAAAACTACGGTAAAACAAAACACTATATATATATATATATATACATATATATTCTCATCTGTTCTGCCTAGGCTTTAGTCTGTTTCTACATTTACATTAACCTTTTGACCTTTTAAAATCCATTAATTTCTTACACTAATAATATCAATATAGACAAATCTTTTTTAGCCTTAAAATGCAAAATTAATACAAGCTGTGAATAAATCAAAGTTGAGAAGTGTGTCTTCATAAAATTACTAAATAAATAATTAGTTCTAAGCCAACAATATATCTGCTGGTCATCTTGCAGTTAGGGATTAAACTTTTAACAGATTAAGCCAGAAATTCCTTGAAAACTTGGTCTGTATGAATATTTACCACTTCTGTAGACAAAAAGAGGTTTGACTTGTGTGGGTGTTTGTGAATATTTCTGCTGAAACCTGGCACTCGGTTTTCAAAAACTTAAGACAGCCAAAGTTTTCACGGTTTTAGGAACAATGCCAACATTGAAGGTCCAGGAGGGATTGTAGCATGAGGCTGAGTAATCAAAATAATACTATAGTACATAAAATTCCTTTAGTTTTAAACATACGTTTTTTTTTTTTCATGTTCCTTTTTTCATGGAATAATATTGTGGTGTGTGTGTGTGTGTGTGTGAGTGTTTTTGCCAGCCCATGAATGATGCATGCACATGTAGAGCTGCAGGGGCCTTCTAATAGTGACTCTGTGTCGCCTCACTCCTAGGACTGGAGAGGGGGGAAAAAAGTGGCAGCTTGCAACCCTGTTGACATTTTGGAGTGAGTGATCCACATCAAATGTCCATTAATGGTGTGTTGTGTTCCATGCAAGTCTGTTGTATTCTTCCAGCACAACACAGGTCATCCAAATGATCTCGGCCATGCCAGCAGAGGTGATGCTTCACCAAGCTGCACAAACCAGCTTTCCATTTCACTCTGCATGAAAGACGCTGTTTTAAAATGGTTTTTCCAGTTGATAAGTGGCTCCTTCTCCTGATGGAAATGCAAGCAATACTTCCACCTCCTTGCACGAAACAACAAACACATGGTCATAATCTCACATTGCCATGATAGTGAATTAATGCTCTGCTGGTGCAAAGTCTACACTGTGCATCCCACCTGCAGAGAGTTCGGTAATCAGCGCTTAGGAATGGAGGAACGGGGGTTATTAAATGGAGTTTAATGGATATGAAACAAGATCTTATTATGCTCCCACTGACCTTCAAGACAGGGACAGCTAATGTAGATATGACCTCAAGAATTTGTTTTTAGCAGTACCTGGCCCCCCCACTTACAGAAAACAGTTCTACTTAAACACCTTCATTGTTTAAAACCACAAAATCTCTACAAACACAGACAATGTGAGAGAGATAGGTGGAATCTTTGATGATCAATCCAAAACAACGGTCCTAGAACACACTGTGAATACACCGATGACCTATTCAGAAGTGGCAACCAAAGACTGCCTGTGGCTACAATTCAAGAGGCATTCATCAACATACCTCTAAATTGATATCACACAGTGTGACACGGACTGAGACCAAGACTTAATTGAACCTGTCTTGCAAAATGTGGCAATGCAATGAACTTGCAAGATCGCTATTATCACACAATGTATTGCGGCTTCTGGATGTTTCCTGCTTTTTTGCTCCAGGCAAACTGTTATTGAGCTCCATTTTTTAGCCTATTTGTTTATAGTTTGGCAAATTTGCATGATGGAAATGAGCAGGATCATGATCAACTATTACTTGATAACATTCAATACTTGAGAAAACCTTTAGACAAGATGATCGTGAGGAAGTTATAAGAAGAATCTTTTATTGTATAATTTCTAAGCAGATTTACGGATGTTTATCCACAATATGCATCACATACGACTATCTGTGTTTGATCTAAATTGCGCTGTCTCCAGGAGTGCGTGTATTATGCATGTGTATTCAGATTTGACAGAGTTGTGACTGATTAAAGGGGTGCGAGCGGAGTGCCAAGCAGTTTTTTTTCACCTTCTCCATGCTCCCCCCACGCACTGGTACCTTAGGCACTCGCCTATGTTACCTATACCATGAACTGCCACTGGATCCTCAAACTGAGACACCTCATGAATAGATTAAATTAAACTTGTTGAAAATTCTTTACATGTGTGTCAATAATCCTTAAACAGAAGTAGAATTCACACATTGCTAAAATAGTTTCAGATAAATCATGACAATGAGAATAATGTAAGCAGTTTAGAATAACATGTGATAATAAAGCAGCTGCTCATGCATTCAGGCACTATAACGCTTACAGAAAGGGAGATTTCTTTCCTCACTACTCCCATTATCATGAGAGTCTCTGATTCTTAGCAGATTATTAATCTTACAGGCTTTAATTGAAAACATCAATAATTTCCAATTGTAATTTCTAATTGTTAGCACGTTTAAGAGGGAAGATTAAATGAAGCTTCAGGTAGCAGCATACGACTCTAGTCCCAGTTATCTCGGTGTGGGAAAAGAATGCCTACATTCTTTGCTTTCATGCATACAAATAAAAGCAACACAGGACATTATCCTGCCAAAGGTCCAGAAATACTAATTACCTGCTGTTTACTGGGCTTTGTACACCCCACCTTTCTTGGGACAATCAATAATTACACACAAAGGCTGGGGGAATGAAATCACCCTGATAACCATTAGCATGAAACTGGATGAAGTTCATTAGCAATTCTGCGGGCATAGTGTGTAATATCCAATATCGGAGACAACTAGCTCTGTTATCCCTTTGTCTTTTGTTCTCATCCTGTGCAGAAACCATACATGTTGGTATTCTGTGACAATTCATTACAGCCTTACAACAACAAGCAATCTGATATGTTGCCTCATAACAGTAACATGAGCTGTTTTTGATGCATTTTTATTCCGTTTGCAAATGTTCCATCTCACACGTTTCCATTTTTGAATACCCGTAATGATGCTGCAATTTCTCTGACCTAGAATTACATGATTCTTCAGGTGTCAAATTCAAACAACTTGGACAAAATGCCAAATGTAGAGGTGATTACTGAAAGGAAAAAAAAATAGTAATCTTGAAGTCGTGTGATCACGGTGTACACTGAGACTGGTTATTTCTGTACCTTATAATTATCTCAGTGGCCTGTGTGTATCTGTATTATCTTTTCATTACTATGTTGCAAGGTCCAAGATCACAATTACCGCCTTTTTCCATCCTTGTCAAAGTGCCTTCAAATGCATTTGCAGTCAGTAAATGGATTTACTAACCAGGCACATGTGTGCAAGCTGCATGCTCTAACATTACACTGCATGACTGCCTCCCTATGGCAGTGCAGAAGCTGGGATGGACGACACAAAGGGCCTGAAAATAAATAAATGAAGAGATAGGTTAAAAATGAACTATCTCTGCTTTTCCCCCAAATGACAAAGTGCCTTAAATTGCTGGTAAAGGAAGCTGGTATAGGAGAAGGTTAGCATTATTAGAAAACTATTGATGTACAAGTGAGAAATGAAAATAATACAATTAAATAGAGAGGTAAAGGCTAAAATGTATTTATGAGTTCAAAAGCTCCATTTTGAAAACCTCAGAAAGATGTACTTGATGCTAAATAGGAGATGAAGATTCTTAGCTGCAAAAGCTTAAGTGTATATTGATTCTTTTTGAATTAGTCTCAGATGGAACAAAACAGGAGCATGCACATACTTATCCTACTAGTCTCCGTATATACATACACTCACTGCTGTCATAAGAGATAAAGACATTTGCTCCACCTAGTAAATGCTCGACTGGTTTTCCTTTTTCTGTCTCTCTCTTTTTTCTTTTTTTTTTAATGCCTCTTACTCCCGGTGAACCTATTGGAAACCACAATCCGTGTAAAGTGTTAAATGTAGAGAACGTTTGCCACATCACCACATGTCAGGAGCAGAGCGAGGAATCTTAATTTATCAGAGGAAAGGCCTTTTCACCTCTTTATCAGCCACTGAGGTGATATTTAACTGGTACTTTATAACAGGATATTTAAGGACAGTATAAATCTTTCCGGTCATGGTAAATGATACTTTTATGTTCAAATATATCTTGGACAAGATAAAGTCTTCAATGTCGCTCACTATCTCCTACATTTTGTGCCTAATTAGAAAGGCAGTTTAAATACTCAACGAGAAAATTGTAAGTACCAACATTTGCACACAAATGGCACCACTCAGTGCACAATTTAGTCGCAGACCTCTTACTCAAGGGTTGCTCACTGCATCTAATCACAGACCTGTGGAATGTAGCAATGAGCTTTTAAACTTGCTAAATGCCACGGCAAAAAAAGCAAGACTTCCTAAATGTAGTCAAAAATACTGAAAGGATGTTGATTTACAGAACAAGGTACAATGTCATACTGATAAGAAATAAGTGGATAAATAAAGACAATCAATAATCATGGTGATGTGATGAAGAAATCTGATCTGATCTGAATTTATACAGTAGAGTTCACATGTAGACATACGATATTTTTTCTGCCAGAAAATGTCTCGCTCCTTAACAGATGTCCATCTTGCCTTAAAAGGTTGTTTTTCTAGTTCTAGCTCTGCTTCTAAATCTCAGGGTGAAAAAAGATAATTTACAGTGTGCTGGGGGAAGCCTCGCTTCACTCTAGTAAACCTGTGTCTTTCAAGTTTTCTTCTTCGCCGTCTCTACAGTAAATCAAATGAGCGCACTCCTCTTTTTCTCCTCTCCTGAGACATATTTTGTTTCAGTTTTCTGAAAATCCTACAGTTTAGTCAGGGATTGAGGATGTTGTTTACTGCAGTAGAAACACTCCTTGGGAGGAATTCTATCATGAAACAAATAAACACTTTTAAAATTGAATTTCAAAACTAAATGGGTTTTTTTTTTTTTTGCTTTGTAATTGGTAAAAACACCACCGCGTCACCCAGCTACCAATTGAATTGTACCGTGTGCCCAAGTTGTTATCTATGATGGTGATATTGGATGACCACAGATAACCTTTGAGCGTGCTTGTCTATGTCTGGTTGGATACTTGATGAGAGACAAAAGAGTGTCTCAAGAACAGAGGGGATGTTAAAGTGCTCAGCATACCCTTGCAATGACACTATCTCAAGTGAGACTTGCTGCAAGTGGACAAGAACAGAGTGCAGAAAACATTGCAGAAAAAGGAAAGATAACATTGATCAAGGAGAAAAATAGGATCCTCCTTTAGAGTCATTCATCATCACCTCGCTGTGCTACTTAAACTCCAGACGGCTCTAAAGGATACGAAACACTGATTACTGTTTAGAATAACAGTGTTTGAAACCTGCTCTCTCGATGAAACCAGAATAATTAAATGATCCTATCTGTCTATCGCAGAATCTCTTTAATTTCTCCATGACTGCAGACCGACTGAAGTAACCAGAATAATGGAAACACACTTGCTTCACACTGTGCAAGCACCGGTTCTCCACTATGAATGTGGTATTATTTTCTCTTATAAACAAGGTAGGGCATCCTGTTGGTCTAGTGGTTTCAGTGCATACCATCCTCACGTTTTCTTTCAGTTTCTCCCCTTTCTCTATCAAACACAAGGGGAAACAAATGTCACAGCATAGCTTTGATGTTGGTGATATGAAATCCTCTGACTGAGATAACTACAAATTATTGTTTTCTATGGATTGCTTCATGTTAATCAGGCATGTAAGTGACAACTGATGCCCTGTGGATTGTATCTTTTCCTGAAAAATTCTCACTCATTGAGAAAGAAATGAAATCACCAAAAAATAAAGGCAGTTGTCAAAAGATAATAAACCAAATCATCTTTGAAAATGTTAAGTATCAGTGAATGTTTTGCTTTATTTTAGCTGCAAATTCTGCAGATAGTAATAACAAATACAGGAAATGGCTTACTGGACATTGAAAAAGGTAACCATAACCCAAATCTTCCTTCTGAGAGATATAAAAACCTCTGAAAGAAACATTTAATGTACATCAAAGCTGAATTTTTAGTTTGTAATTTGTTTAATTATGAATTCTTTCTTCATGAAAATTCATGAATATTGAGGCAAAGTTGCAGAAATTCTGTAGTAGGATCAAGATCTTTTTGTGCAGTTATATTCTTACCCATGTTATGCATATAGGATTACAAAAAATGCAAATATTTAAGGTAGGTGCAAAAATACCACAATTATTGAAAATCTTTAGATCATCTGAGGACAACATGATATAAAAAGCCTGAATTTAGCTTTATTATCAGATCTCATAAACTGTAACCCATCAGAACAAAAAAGCCTTTTGATCCTGTGACCTCATTAATTACTCGAGCACATATCAGTAGGGATGCTCGACCATTACCGACACAAACATAAAGACACACCGGTCCTGACCTTAAGTGTTTCCATGCCATTAAGCATACTGTGGATCAGACAGGAGCTTTGAGCAGACCTTAGCTTTTAGCGCCTTTTCACCGCAGGCATATTGCTTACAAAAAGGCCCGTCTTATTCAAAGGTTATTTTCAGCCATTCTGAGAAGAAGAGTCCTCTGTAAAATGTTTTCCATCATAAAACCACTAAAACAGCGCAATAAATAAATAAAACCATGTATTACAGTATATACTGGTGTGCAGTTTACCCCCCCCCCCCCCCCCCACCCCCCTCCCCACCCAAGTCTGAAGTAAAATCTTACATTCTCTGTTTCAAGGTATGACAATTTAGGAACATCTCTCATGCGTTGACAGGTTGTTTACTTTAAGCAGCAGTTAAAATTGTTTGCTTGCTCAGTTCTATTCAGTGTTTATCCATTCAGTCTCCCTCTCCCACCCGGATTAGCTGAAAATCTATGCGCCAGTTTAGAGAGGGGTTAGCCCTACTTGACAGTTTTTCCTATCTATCTAAAATGACAAATGCCATCAAAGAATCTGGAGGCTATAGAAATACTGTTTGGCTTGCAGTTTCCCAGGTAATTAAAATGGGAAAGCAGCTACCTCCCTAATGTCAGAGGGATTTCGTTATCAGCTTCGCAAGGTGCTATGAAATGAGTCTCAGTGCGCCATAGTCTTAAGCGTTCATATCTCCCTCCTCAGACTCTGGCTTGGGTTGCAGTTTTAGACAAGGTTGCCATCCCGGGCCCATGACTCGATCATTAGAAGGTCAGAGGCACACAAAAAGAGACAGATTGTGCAGCCACCTCTCAACAGGACTCATCTCATCTCGTTTACAGCACAGTGGGTTGCTTTCACAGTGCTATGCTCAGGAATATGACATGGCTAATACTGACAACTTGAAATGTACACAAATCGGAGCCGGCGCGCCATCCTGCTCAGTAGAAAAAGACTTGTTTTGAGATGCAAATTTTTCATTAAGTGCAGTTGCACCTCACATTCCTGACAGTGTTGTCACATGGCTGAGTACAACTCCCAAAGCCTTCAGCCTAATGATGCTGCTGTTAATGAGGCAAAGTTTGATGACACACTATTTAACGTCCATTGAATACAAGTGCTCTTCATACAATTCCTATGCAGAACGATGGAGAATCTTCATAACTGATATGGAAATAGATGATGAAAAGATGCAGTTATCAGTACCTTCTCAACACACATTTTCATAAACTTAGATGACATCTTTCAGTTGGAGATATCAATGATATTAATTATATTAATGAATGTACTGTTTGCTATATCAAGCTCAGGCAAGCTTCAAGTAAAGGGTTTGATTTTTTACATATTAGAAAAAAAAATCTTTCTTTCCTCTTGTGATATCTGGTCATGCAGATAGTTGCTGATAGCCAACCCAGTACAATGGAAATGAGTAGTCTTATTGGTTCACAAAGCACTGAAAGAAATTACTTTTAATAGAAACAGTGTCACTGCTACTCTGAATAATACAGAGACTTCTTGAACAGTTTGAAAGTGGAACTGGAAGTATTTCCTAATGAAGAAAGAATCCTCAGCTGTTCAGTGTGAGATCCTTCACCTTGTATTTGGCTAGAAGCAAAAATCTCAAAAGATGTTTATCTCAAAACGTACACAAATACTGTCTGATTGGCTAGATACCACAAGGTAAGTAAGAAAATATGTTTTCTAGTAATTTTGGGAAAATCAAATCTTTCATACGGAAGTTTGAGGAGGGCCAAACATGCTTGAGAAATTTCAAATGCACACTTGACACGGTGTTCAGAAATTTGGATGCTGTGTCAAGTGTGCAGGAGAGTGTCCTGTAATGTCACATAGCAGGACAAAAGATCGACATATTAGCTGAAAAGCTCAGTGACTATTTGATATTCCAACTTCTAGTTGGATCAAAATGTTGTCACGTATTTCCTTGAAACTTTCATCTGAAGGGTCGACACTGGGGGTAAAAGATCTTCCCGGTGTATCAAACTCTGTTTGTTGAAGCAAAGCTGTGATTCAGACTCTGTCAAAGAAAATGTACAACGAGATTCAACCCTTTCATCACGTCTCTGCATTGCTTTCCCAAATCAGAGGTATAGTACTTATTCACACACATGCTGCTCGCTACCAAGAATACCTTTGTACTTATTAATGACTTGTAACATCTTGAGTAATGGCTTCCCACCCAGCCAACTTCTGGCTGATGGCTGCGGTTGTTTTGCACCACAGGCTTCTGGATCTCACTTATGCTAAAAGTGAAGTGAAGTATGAAGCATACAGATAACAGCGCTCTGTGTTGCATGGTGAATGGGTCCAAAACCAAAACTGAAAAGTGCGACATCACCAAAAAAAATTTAAAAATAGGAAAAAGCAGTGCTCTCCTCATCTACAGCTTTGGGGAGTAATTAAACCTGCTGCATATAGCAACTGAGTATTTAATTATATCAGTTGTGCACTGTGAGGCCGTGCTCCTTCTGGCTAAATTGGTGGTTAAATAAAATTTGCCCTTATTGTCCAGTGTTTAGCGGACATGTGTTATTTTTACATGTCCTCTGTACATGCAGACAACCCAGAGATTTAATTGGCATTCAGGAAGTGCTATCCTTTCCTTCCCATCAATTTTTCATACTTGTGTCCTAGTCTGCTTTTAACTACTGTAGGGAGCAGAATTAGCTGATTTGTTGGATCTGCCTGACACAAACTGTCCAAAATGAATGACCCACTTTAGGTTTCAGAAATATAGGTGGAAAAGTGAACAAAAAAAGACCACTTCTGCTCTATCCAGCTGCTTTTCCATCCCTACTTCTGCAAATCCTCTCCCTAATAGTTTTCTCTCTTGCTCTCACTCTAAATGACAAACCCCTTTTCGGCCTCTCAGTCTCTCAATGCTTATAAAGCTTTTAAACATTGATAGCGCCTGCAGAGGGCATGGATGCCCACGTGGGAGGAGAATTGGTGACCTCAGGTGATTTTGAGCACCTGGCTCTCAGAGGAGACATGCGAGGAGTGGCTCCATTGTCTCTACTTTGCTTTTAGACAGACATGAGCAGTAGACTTGCTTTCTCTGACTGCTGATGAATTCTTTTTCTTCTCACCGGTCCCAGATGTGCCTTTGATCAGCGTCTATTTTTACAATCTTTCATTGTCACCAAGAACTAAAACTAATAGAACACATGGTATTTTGCAGTATGGAAATATGGAGGAAAATTGTTTCTGACTCACTGTGTCTCAGATGTTTGACATCAGCACTTTAAAGTAATAATCTTGAAGATTTTCATTTAAATAAATGTCTGGTAAGTCACTATCTATTGCCAAATGAGGTAACACAATGGTGATTGAGCCTATGGTCCACTAATGAAAACCTTGCATTTGCAGTATTACGAACTGGGTGTCAGTGGTGACATTCCCAGGAAAAGTCACAAGCGGCGCCCAGTTAGTGATGCGTTCTCCATCACCCAGCAGTGGTTGGTTCGCCAGAGAGGAAAGGTCGGAGCTAACGCAACAGACTCGCTCTTCAACTCACTGTGTGTGAAGCGGTGTACTGTTTTTTTCTGGTCTCTGCTAGCGTGACCTCACACATGCCACACTGTTTAGATCTCTGGGAAGTGAGGTCCAAAAACACACCTGCAATAACCACTTATCGCCATAGGTGCCGCCAAAGAGAATGAAACGGAGATCGTCAAGATTGTTACTTTAAATTAGTGATGTTTTCATCTGTTTTTCCTTGCCTGACCGCCTTCAGTGCTTTTTTTAAGCACAGACAACACATCACAGTGTAATGAAAATGACAGGCAAACACAGCACATATTCTGTTTAGGTTTTCCATCATAGTCACAGCACATTTAGAAATCATGAGGTTTTTCCTTCCCAGTTTTCTGCTGATTGCTGATTTCATGTATCTGGCATGAAACCATATGCCTCTACGTGCTGCAGTATTTGGTAAAGAAGAATGCAGTGTTTTCCAGACCTAATGCAGCTTCATATTTCCAGCGATGCATTTAGTCATACCCCATTTGGTTTGAGGACAGTTAACACGCTCAATTAGTTTGTCTGTTTTTGCTGTCATTCATTTTAATAATGATTATTGTCGGCTTCATTCTCAAATAAACTAATTACGGCTTACACAGCACAACCTTTCTGCGAACCGATGATCATGTGTGATTCCCCCCCGGAGAATATTTGCAAGAGACTGTTGTAGCTGCACATTACAAACTGACTATCTCCCAACACAGTTGCTGACAAACAGTGATTTAGATGTCAAAACCGGCTTTGTTCATACACTACTGTACTAAAGCAGCATAGGCATATCAGAGCGGTCAAGGATAGCATTAGTTTCCCAAATTCCCAGAATTTGTTGGGTTTTAAAGGATTACCAGGGAGTATGCAGTTCACTGCTGCTCTACAATTTCAAGATTTTGTGTTAAAAAAAATCTGTGTGTGTTTTTTACAGTAATTCCTCTGTTGTCTATGCTCTGCAGCTTGATAAGCAACCCCAATTCCCAAAAATGTTTAGCAGTGACCTGAAAATACTGTGATTCTCAAACAAATCATGGTGTAAACAGCACAGCTAATCCCATTTTAGGTTTATATTATATTTCTCATTGTAGCAGTCTGGACAAAAGTAATATCTATTAACATTAATAAAACACTGAACAGCTGAGAACGGTAAGCGATCATCTCATGAGTCAGCTAAACAACACCTTCATTCCTCATTGAACTCATTGTTTTTCTCTTGGCCATAGGAATACAATCCTTTTTTTTGAGTAAATACATTTCATATATTACATAATGTACAGTCTACAAGTACCTTCACAGCTCCACTCATAAATAATCTCATGAAGGTTTATAATTCAACAGTGATCCATTAAATGCCTTCTCTAAACTATTGCTCATTAATGGTTTCTGAAAAATTCATAGCGTTAGCATTTAAGCAGCAGTTAGCAATTAAGGATAACGTAGAGTCAGGTACTGCAAATTGGCTTGAGGCTATAAGTGCTATGATATGTGGCTTCAGTCTAATCAATGAATATGCAATGCTTAAGTCCCTATAAAAAGAAAAATAATACAATTTGTCATATCGATCAGAGGTCCTTATACACAGACGGCTACAGTAACTGAGTAATTATATTGTGTTTTTAAAGAACTTTCAGGTGCACGTCTCATATAAAGGAATTCCTTGCCAGAGGAGGCTGAAGATTATTATTTGACAAATATTATTTTCTGCTCAGGTCCAGTGGGTTATCATTACTGCCGTCTTTATTAAAGTTTATGGAAAAGCAGCTATTTTCCAAAAAACACATATTTTATAAATATTTATATATAATGTTTTCTGTCTGATTTGTGTTTTGAGCAAAAGCTGCCAGACGCTAATCTAATAAGAATGCACATGCAACACATGCTTCAGTAGAACCCAGTTGAAATTCATGACAGCCAAATTTTAGTTCTAGCTTGTTTTTATAAAACTCAAATCTATTTACATGATGGAAAGTTGTTTAGTTTACTTGATAAATATGTAGACTTGATGTGTAATGAGTGTGGTTTTAATGGTTATTCATAATATTTACATACAATATAATGCAAAGTATCCGTTAACTCTAAACTGTGTGATGAGTATGCCACTACTATTGAACAATTAATTCTCGATATTGTTAATTCACATTTTTAAGAATGAGCGATATTAAATGTAATCATTCATAAACTTTTGAACACATTTTTATTTTCAATTCATCTCATCTTGAACGAAACTTGACCCGCGTGTGAACCTTGTGTCTGAATTTGAATTTTTCATGGCCATAAAAATACATATACATTCATATCAGTTTCTGTTTTCTTTGTTTCCCTTCATGTCTGTTTTTTTTCTCTCCAATAAACAGATGGCCCCGGTTATGATCTTTTTTATTGTTACCATGACAACCACACAGTGCAGGTGCAAACTTATCCCTCTCCCAGGTCTTGGTGGATATGAGGTTTGAACATGTTTATAGATCGAGGATATGTACATATATTGCCCCTTTTTAAACACCAGCCACTTTTTTTTTTTCTTTTTTAAACATCCACTCTTGTCAGTAGACATGTCAGTGCTGTGTATGCATACGCCTTTTATTGTGGCTGTCATTATCAGGTGCATTTTTCATTTTACCGTGCCATTTCATTTTCTCCTTCCCCCAGATGAAGTGATAAGAGTTTAAAAGTGTTTTTGACATGTAGATGATGGACGAGAAGAGTAAATAAGCCCCGCGGCTTTACACACTTCAGACAGGGTCTCGAAGTAAAACTGAGCAGAGGTTACATCTCTCCTGATGATGAAACAGGTTATATACTTACACAGCAATATTGCATGAAACTGTCTATTGATCATGAAATTACAAAATGCAAAAAAGGAACACCATAGTTTCCTATCTTGATGTTAAAAAATGAAATAAAAGTAAGAATATTTATAGCTAATGTTGATTAGTGTGTTGCTATTGATATTAAATTGCTACCTGGAGGACCTCATAAAAAAGAAAAATGGTAATAACTGATAGCAGATAAATCCATATTGATGTCACTGACTTTTGACCCTAGAGGTCTAGCATAGCTCACCTTAACTGAACCACAGGAAGGCTCAGTTTTGACAATAATGCAAATAATCTCTTATTAGATCTTAGAGATATATATTCAATATGTTTTGTCTTATTTTACAGCAGCCTGAAATATGCTCTTTTTTATTTTTCAATCAAGTGAGCAGTTCCCACGTAGATATTCACACCTTTTACTGTCACCACAGTAACTGAAAAAAATCAATATATTTACATATATTAGTGTCATTGGTGCAGCGGATTATTCACTCATGCCAATTAAAGGAAGATGAGAGGAAAATGGAAGGGGCCCTTTAGACAAATGCACATGTCTAACCAAGTACAGCTGAAGGACTGTAAAAGATGATGTTTAATAGCAGACTTGATGAACACTGGACATCAGTATAAAACATCAAAGCAACCACAGTTCTTCACAAGTTGAAATTTAACAGCTTTAGACAAACCTTGTCAGACTACCAAAACCTTGTGAGTATGTGTGCAGTTTTCCCAAGCACTTCTTCTATCGTGCCACTGCTGAGAAGTAATAGTGATGCTTAAAGATATACAATATTTTTCACTCCGATCATATCCTCTCAAAGGACCACATTGTTTTGCTTGAATAGCCTTTGTCTTTGTGTCTCAATCGCTATGTGAACAATCCATTACTTGGTCAAATACACTGTTTTAGAAGAAAAGACAAACATCCATATTTAATGATATTGTTTGTCTGTCTCTCTTTTTCTCCAGAGTGCCATTCTGGCTAGTGTGTTGTATGTATAGCTTCAGAATATCCAAATTCAAATGTATTTCTTTATGCTCCAACCTGTGAAATTTGTGCTTTAATGTGGTTGAGCAATTAATGCATTAAACTCCAGGCAGAGTGGTATGGCTGGCTCACAAAACTGACAAAAGGCATCAATAATTTAGTATCTAGTGAGCTGTATCCTACGGGCTGGAGATTGATGTTGCATTGTTTGTTTAGTTTGAGCTACTTCATTACATAAACTCTAATATTGCACTAAGAACATCAGGTTTTATAAGAAAACCTTAGGAGCTTCAGAGTCGCTAAAAAGATGATTTTTGCAAGAGCAAGAGCATAGACATTGCTAGACAATCATGCATAATATATCTAGGCCAACACAATCATGTATAAAATATTTAGGCATACATAATATATATATAATTTTACATCATCAACAAGGATTTGATTTTTGTTACAGAAATAGTGTAGGTGGGAGCATTTCAGCAGACCTGTCAAATGAAGCTTTGCACCAGTTTAACCAACAAGAGTTCTTCATTGAATATCTATCACTTCCCCTTTATTTAGTCAAGGTTATTGGTTCTATTTCATTCTACTAACTATGCATTTGCTATCCAGTCAGTTTAATCTCAAAAAGACAACATTCCTTCAGTTTAAACCATATAGTCAGTCAGCTAAGCTCTCGATGCTTCTTTCACAACCTCTGGGAAACTAATCAACAGATTTTTTATTTCCATCAACTGTCGTTGTCACTTCAGTTGCTGCTTTTAGTTCGCCAAAAATTAATAGCTCCAAGTGCATGTACCAATATTTTTTTAATTGTTTGTTTCAATAAAGCTTTTTCAATTAGTCTCTTCTGATTGAAGTACAGCAGCAGTATTTGTCACTATGATGTCTGGGCAGTATTAATATGTGATCACTTCTATGACATCCATTATTTGAAAAATGTGCAGAATAGGAACAGAGGGTATTGGCCTTGCTACTCTGTACAAAATGTACAAATTCCATTCACTGTCTCTGTGCCTATATTAGTGACATTAGCATTACATTTTAAACCTGAGCAAAGGTTAATAAAGTGCAGAGGATAGAACAAGCATGGGTTGAAACTGAATGTGCTGCCTGACTCGCATTCTGAACTCTTATAACAAGTTTCATACCACATTGCATTTCTGCTAAAGCCAATGCAATAGTAGATTTATTGAAAAAAGTGGTGACATCAGAATGTCTTTAAGTAAATCAGCCATTTTGCTAAATGTATTGTTATTGTTGTGCATGCATTAATACAATACCCCCCCGTAGCCTAATGTTTTATGACCTTAAACTGTAATTTTTTTTCTGAAATTCTTTGTGTGCTAGAAGACAAGAGAGGCAAATAATTGGAACCACAAGTCAATTTTAATGGCAGTGGTAGAACATTTAAAAGGTCATACCAGGCATTTCTTTATTTTTCTACTTTATAAAGGCCATGTATTGTATAGCATGAAGGGCATCAACAAGCATGAGGTAACAAGTGGCCTGCACATTGGCCTAGAGGTTACCGGATGAGCCTGCGTTGTGATATGTACACGCTACAGTCGCAGGAAGCTCTGTACAGGAAACTTGACAATCTTTGAGGCAGCAAAGGTCAGAGACTTTGATTCAAGCTAACTGATGTCATGTGCCAGGTCTGCAGAGCTCATCACATGAGTAGCTCACCCTTCACAAGAACTTTGACTCTACAGCAGACTAATTGCTATGAAAAGGAAGTGACCTGATAACCTAACGTCTCTTGTATCAGTCTGTGGCATATTTATCTTTAATTGGCTGCAATGAAGTTTTAGGCCCTGATCTGCGCTGTATTTTAGATGACGTTTAGCTGCTTTGACTGACATTTTCTTCATATTTTTATTCACAAGATTTCACAAGGCCACCCTATCTAGACAGCTATCAAAACACTTCTGCCTATGTGGGTAATAGCCTCACCATCTCCTTTGTGTAACCTTTGAAATAGCTCTACTCTTGGGGAATGACAGCCGTTTAGACAAGATTTATTCTAATGTTAAAGTACAACAAGTAGTTCATGCAAGTGCAAGGAAGAACAGACATGTAGGATAACCTACAAAATAAAGACAGAAAAGTCAGACTTATTTCCCCTGCAGTCTTTGGATATACAAGAAAAGAAGAATGACAATATGCCGAAAACATGCTTACAAGACAAGCACAGAAGCATCTTTTTTCCTTTTTTATCATCTCTTGACAGATTTAAAAATACTCGTAATTGTTATGCAGAATAAGAAGGCTATTTCAGACAGTGTCTTTATGTGACGGAGTGCTATTCCCTATAGAAATCCTGAGTATGTTGATCAGTCTCAGCTGGCTCTTGCTGTAATGACTGTAAGACTCTGTGACATGTGCAGTCAATTCACCAAAATAACTATTTGTTGTATGTACACATGTACATACATGTACACAACTCTTAGCTTTGACAGCAGCAAGCCTCTCATATGCTGTTAATGAGAGAAGATACAACTCTTAAGCTGCCAGTATACTCCATCAGGACTGCTTGTCAGATACCTTTTCAGCGTTGGAATCGGGGGGGCGGGGGTATGTGTCCGACAGTTCCTGTAACTTCTCTCTATGACAGCCAGCTTTTCACTCCGCTTTCGATAACGGCCTCTCGGAACAGCAAGACACTTTTGATTTCTGATGGAGCTGGACAACCTGTGATACAAAACACTTCTTTTGTAGTATAACCCTTAATGTTTGGGAGAGCTGTTTGACTGATAAGTACGAAATGCAATGATCTTGGTCTGAGAGGTCATTTAAGAGGCTAAACAGACAAAAGATGCACATATACTCAAAATTACTATCTTTGACACCTAGATATTTGTCACCAGTACAACACTGCTAATTGAAGTTTTATCAATTTTAAGTCCGTAGGGCAGACTGTCCCTCCCTAGACATAAACACAATATAATGTTTAAAGACCCACTGAAGACATATTTTTGATATGTATATAAAACACTGTATTTTACAATATAATTTGTCTAATATATTTTTTCCACAAAAAAAAAAAAAAAGAAAAGTTCAGTTATCTTCCCCCCTTCAGAAGAGGAATCTGAAAACAGCCTTCTAGTGTCAAATTCTGCCCATACATCATTGTGCACAGTGAAGCTCAAACATCAAACTGAAGTAACAATAAGCAAAACACATTTTTGAGTGGAGGGGGAATTCAAAGGAGTAGTTTGACATGTTGGGAAATGCTTTTTTGCTTTATTGTGGAGAGTTAGATGAGACATTTGACACCACTCTCATATTTGTCTACAGCCAGCAGTCGTTAGCATCAAGGCTGGAAATAGGGTGAAACGGTAGCAAAACTAACCCGCTGCTAGGCTGTAGCTTTATATTTAAAGGGGACCTATCATGCTTATCTCCAGTTCTATAATTTTATTCTGGGACTCCACTAGAATAGCTTTGCATGATTCACAGTTCAAAAAACTCTTTATTTATCTTTATGCAGCCTCTCACTTTAGCCTCTGTCTCAAACAGGCAGCTTTAGGTCCTGTCTCTTTAAGGCCCCCCTCCTGATGAGCTCACTCTTTTCTGATTGGCCAGCTTTTCGAAAACACTCTGTATCAGAGACGTATTAAGTTACTGCTGATGACAATCCAACATTTTCTGCTTTACTGGTTCATATTAAAAGCTTTTAAATTACTTTAAATGAACGAATTAGCAGATCTTTGTTAACGACGCTAAAAACTGGTCGACACAACAACATATGGAGATATTCGGAGCTCTTTGTTCAGCGGATAAGCTAGAAATAATGCAGGGAGGAATAGAACAAGTAGAAACAGCCACAGTGATGATGATGTTTGATGAAGAGCTGCAGATGACCAGCACACCTCTAACAGATAAGCCACTAATTTTACTTTGTCCTGCTCTGTAAGGGAAAAACACTCACAGCGTGCCAGCTTGACTTGAGTCGAGCTGTTTTCCCCAAAACAATGGAAAAATGCCTAGATGTTAGTGGAGTAGAGCAGTGGACTCGTGTGCTGTGTGTGGAGCAGATGACCATGTAAAGAAACGAGTCACGAGCTGATGTTGGCTCGGGCTGAAAGTAGAAAAATCGTTGGAAACTGAGCATTCAGAGCAGTCTGAAGCTTTTTTTTGCTCACAGGGATTACTTCAACATACATTTACCTCATTATTTGACACTTTGGCCATGTTTAATATGAAAATCTGACAATGTAACATTATATATATATGACTGAAAATAAGGAAAAGCATAATAGATCCCCTTTAACAGATAAATCAGAGTGATATCCATCCTCTCGTATAACTTTTGGCAAGAAAGCTAATAAGCTTATTCATCAAAATGTGGAATTATTCCTTAAACCATCTACGTTTATTATTTATTCATGTGTCTATATGTATGTTTAGTTTTGTTTTTTAATTCACTGCCCAACCGTATATTCATACTGTGGTGTTATTGTTTAGTTCATCTATGACACAGGTAAAATCTATGAGGTCAAGTTATCTTCAAACAATATTTGACATTTCAGAATGGTTAAATGTTTTCACAATTTCCTTTTTGTTCTCGGCGGAGATGACACAGCTAAATGATTTTGACACAGATAATGAAAACAGTAAAACACCACAGATTTAAGTGTCAGCACAGCTGTTAATTATTTTGTTCTCCAAGACATTGCCCCTGGGGTGGTATTGAAGAAGCCTAGTGTTCAGCACATTTAGGACAACTTATGTTAATTGAAACAAAACAGTGACAACTAGCTTAGTGCTACTTGCTTGCCAACAACTGTGAATATCTTGGCAAATGATGTATTGAATTCAAATCAAATTTAGAGGTCACTGGAACAACTTCATTAATGTTAACGTACATTTGGCACTTGGTTGGCACACTGAAGCGAGTTATTTATTGCACTTAAAATGAAATCCAATGAAAGACCAGACAATATGCTTTGAAAGCTTTTTTTAAATTATTATATTTTAGGATGTCTAGGATTGTCCTATTCTACCTAAAGTAGCATGCTCAGGGATATGGATATGTTGTTGCTTTATGAAAAAAATACACAACTACCAGCTGATAAGTCTGTCAGCTGTGGAGCAGGGGGGTCTTGCTGCGGTATGAGCTTCCATTGTTTCTTGTGTTGCTGCTTTAGTTTAAATTGCACCGGAACAACAATGATGTGTCTTGACAGGTATTCATGGCCAACTCAAAACTACTTTTATAACAGACAGTAGTGGTGCCTTTCAGGGTCTGCAAACAGCTCATTCCAACCGAGATAGAGTGTCAATGTTGTAGGCAGATTCAGTACAAAGGGAAAGTGTATGCAGCCTGTAGCCATGTGCTTCTCTGTCATGGTCAGGCCAAATGACAGCCAGATGGGGCTCTCTGTCACTCAGCTCTTTGTGGAGGTGGAGGATTGTCTGGGGCCGAGAAGCACGCAAGCAAAACATGGCAAGAAATAGTGTCATATCATCAAAACATCACAAAACAATCGTTGAACGTGAAAGTGATGGGTTTTTTTAAAGCACAAGAAGCTGTGTGGAAAATGAAACACCCATTGAGGAGGAGAGAAAATGTTTAGTTTTAAATAATACTGGTAAGACAGCAAGTAATCCAATTAAGTCTATAAGAGATCTATAATTTTTGAGTGATATACTAAACGTTATGTTGCCTCCCATAACATGTGATTTTAATGATACCCAATGTATTTGAATATTAAATGTGTAAACATGCATTGTATATAGAGTAGCTCCTTAGAAATTCTTTTACCCTGTGGTGCTCCCTCAGATTGCACTGAACATCTGTTCAGAGAGTAACAGGGAAATATTATGGGTACACTATGTTGCTAAATACTAATCAAATCAACATAATATGTGTCTGATTTGATTACTAGCATGTCAGGGGCAAAAAAAAAACACAGTCCAGACTAACAAAATTAACCTTTAAGGTATACAAACACATTAGTCAGAGATTTTAATTACCTGGGAGCGATTAGAGTGTGTCATAAACTGTGCTCCCCTTAAACCCCGCATAAACACCTCACCCATTTAAAGACCTCTCAAGTTTGCTAGGGCCTTAGGTTTTTGTCTCAAGTAGCAGCTTTGATAATTTTCTGGATTTCAACTGTATCAAGTAGAAAACAATCCTAATTTCTTTTTCACAGTTATTGCTTCTCTTTGTAAAGTAAGTCAAACCAAACACTTTTTCTTCTTTGGAGCACTTAAGCAACGTGAATAATTACAGGCTTTATTGGGAATGTCTGACAACGTGGTCATGAGATTGGTTGCGCTTGTCACAAGCTGCACATTAAGTCATCATGAATATGGAGCTGTCCAAACGGGACTTGTACCATATCTTTATCAATAAAATAAGTCTCTCTCTCTAACTTCATCATTCTGTCCTAGAAACGTCTGAAGCGACTGCATGGAGACCTGTTTTGTCTTCTTTGCTACCAGGTTAGACGATCAAAGATAAGTTTAAGAAATGTAATGTGTCAAAGAAGTATGCTTGTTTGCAAAAATGACATTATCATGATGGTACCTCATCATTCTTGGCTATTTAAATAAAAATATTAACAAGGGAAAACTGTATGCATGTGAGACTTATCTCAACTCACTCTGACAGGCCTGAGGCTGGTCACTTCAGGGTTTTTGTTTGAGATGTCAACATCCTTAGCTGTGAGAAATAATGAACATCCAGAAGGAGAATAAAGCATCTTTTAATAGCCTTCTGTCTTGCTGAGGTAAAAGTCAATGTGGAGACCATTTATAATGAGGCAATCATCAGGTGGACCTTGTGATAATATTGTTTCTCATAATATGCCCTGAAATTCTCCTGGCTCACAAACCATCCCCAGACAAACAGCACAACTCTTTCTGTGCTTGTTACACCTGAAAAAAACCAACAACACATTACATGCTTCTGCAGTGAGTGAATATTAACATGAGTCATGCAAATCACTGAAGGTTTTTGTGCATAACATTCAGCTGAGCTTGTAAAGATTAGTAGTCCCTGCATGTTGACTTGAAAATGCACATTTGAAATGTGATCATGTGAACAACCAAACGGAGGATTAATTGAAGAGAAAATTCTTTCTGACGGGCTTTTAACTGCTATGCTCAGATATAAAAAAAAATATCCATTAAAAACATTAATAACTCTGTACCCATTTCAGTTCATCTGAGATTATCCCTGTTAAAACCACTCTTAGTTTCGTAATTTCTTCAAGATCCAAGTGGTGGGAGAGGCCAACAGTTTCAGTATAAGCGATGAAACATAAATCCTTGTTGTATGAAAGATGACTGCAGTGTGTAATATTAATTACACCAACATCTGCTCAAATGAACTGCTGGAACTGACAGAAATTAATGCATATTGAAAACAGTACAACTAAAATAGAACAACCAGATTAGATTCTGCATAATGAAGGTTGGAAGAAGTTACTGGTAGACTGACCAGGTTGATTATCATGTAAAATGCATGATGCTCTTTTTTTTAGTAAAATACACTTTAAATATACTAAATTTATGTAGACACTTGAACATTACACCCATATGTGATTGTGGAATACGTCATTCCAAAACTATGGACATTAATAAGCTGCTGTAACAGCCTCCATATTTCTAGATTTTGGGATCTGGCTGGAGGGATTTCCCCTCACAAGAGCATTTGTGAGGTCAGCCACTGATGATGGATGATAAGACCTGGCTCGCTCATGCTCCAAAAAAGACAGGAAAATAGCAGGCCTAGCCTTTTTGGCTGCTAAGAGAATGATTTTGTCAAACTACTACTCAATAGAAACCTGCTTGTAGCTTGAATTTTTTAAATCTTCTTGACATGGAACAAACACCAAATATCATCAGTGATACTAAATACAATTCTGGAGTGAATTGGGATCAAGTTTGGAAGTGCCTTTCAACATTTGCATATTTACAATTAATTAATACAGACAGATGTGTATCCCTATTTGAAGTTATTTTGAAATCTGGTTTTCCCTGTACAGGTCAACTAGACCCTATGATCACCAATACACATAATTAACTAAATAATGTATTTAATTGTGTGGCACTGTATTGTCAAACCAAGTTGTTTTTGTACCTTAACCTATCCAAATCTTAACCATCTTGTTGTTACATCATGTATTTATTTTTCAACAGTGATTTGTAACAGTTTTGGTGTTCACAGACAAATGATGTTGTCCCGCCGATAGGGACATCGGACCAGGAAATGCTTCCATATGTCGTTCTGGATTGCATGGATCAATGACATATTACACACACAAGGGGCAGCACAAGGGGGGCAGATGTGCATGTCTTGAATATAAAAAGTCTTAGTACTCACAGCAGTACTATAGTCAGTGCTGCACAGTGTAAAGTATCGTATTGTGTATATTTCTGGGCTGCATTGTGTCCTCTCTTACACTGAGTCTTTGCTTTTTTCTTCTTAGCATGTATGTTTCTTTTATTGTGTATGCTAAGTTTTGTGCACACACTGCAAACCAATTTTCCTCTGGCTTGATAATAAAGTTAATCTTAATCTTATTTTGTTGTTTAATTTGGAGGACTTGTTGGGCTTTTAGTCGATGTTTCAGTTCATCCCAAAGGTGTTGGATGGGGTTGAAGTCAAGGCTTTTGTGCAGACCAGAAAACCCATTTCTTTACAATTTTCATGTTGAAACACAACACAGGCTTATTTAATCCGTTGCCAGAATGTTGGAAGCACACTATTGTCTAAAATGTCATTGAATGCTGCAACATTAAGATTCGCCTTAATTGGAACTAAGTGGCTTAGAACAAAACATGAAAAACTTCCCCACACCAAAACCATATATGTAGTGTACAGTGTATTTCATGGTATGTGCAACATTTATTTTCCACAGTCAATAGGATTTGAGAAGGATTTGTGAAGTGGGTCCAACATTTGCATGTAGCACTTAACAAACATCCTTTTTGACCTTGCACAGTGCAGGTGGTGTTGATAATATTTACTGGTTGAATTTTGCTTTTGCTCAGCAGTTTTTATGTGCAGGAAATTTAACACACATATCTACTTGAAACCATTTTTGTCATAATCTGTGTTTCAGGAAATAACTACATACAGTATGATGTAAGAACCAGTATTTTCAACATTATGCCAATAACACAAACAACTGCCTTCCTGGCAACAGTTCTCAGAAAGAAAAAAAAAATCATTGTAACACTTGATGACTGCTAAATGAAATAGCAGCTGGATATTCCCACCATCCTTCTTGCACTTCACACTGGAGCTCATTTACACAAGTTTCTGACTGACGGAGATTATCATACATAACTTCAAGAAACAAACTGTTTTCCATTAACACATTTCTGGTGTTTGGATGAATTGATAAAGTCACTGGAGAGGGCCTTCGGCAAAGTTGTTTTGAGTTTTCCTGACATTTATTGGCTAAATAGATTCTTACTGAAGAACATATGAAGTCACATTTTGTTGTGAATGATATCTGAGCCACCATTACAAGATTAAAAGACGCGTCTGCTAACAAGCAGCTACAAAGGGCTCTTGTTCATTGCTTTTGTAAGCCCTCCACTAAAACATAAGCCTTTCAGAAGTCCTCTATTCTATCGCCACTAATATGAGAATATATTGCTTGTATGTGCAAGAGTCATTAGGCAATTAATTTATTGTATAACTTTACACACCCCGGTGTCCAACTCGATTTATGAGAGCGGATTGATAGTGAAATTATATTCTTCAAATGCACTCAGCTTTTCTTTCATATAAGGGGTGGGTCTACATTCGCTGCACAATAACATGGAGAGTTCAAGGATTGGTCAGCTTCACTAATGTGAAGAGACTGTTTTTTTTGTGGATGATAAATCAGTAAAACACTCATAGTGTTTAATTATGTACACAGAACTCACTGCCTTACTCAGACAGGGATGAAACAACAGTTTGAAGGTCCACCCCATTTTTCTGTGTGAATGATAGAATGGGGATCACAAGAACAACATACACAGAATTTGCTAATTATGATTGAAAATGGCAACATTTTTTTTGTATTTTGGATTTACATGTGGTTCAGGTGTCCATGTATACCCATGTTAATTTGAAAAAAGTAAAAGCTGTCTTTTTAATATTCCTTCAGTGTGAGATCCATTACATTACACCGGAAGAAGCACCAAAAAGCCGCAATGCAGTTTGCTCTGCCAAATCATCTGATCACAGCGCTTAATTGAATACTGATGTGAAATGCAGACAGCTAGAGATAGCAGAGCAGGTTTCACAAGTAATTAAAACATGCTCCTCAGCCCATATGGTTAATTTGCTTTAACTCATTTATCCTCTGTGTTGGAAGTGTACCCGCTTAAAGTGTTAATTATTGATAAGGGATTTTCATGGTCAGCAATACATTGCTTCTCAGAAAGTGAATTCACACCTGTCAACATATAGAACTACTGCATGTGCAATGGAGTCAGTTTATAATTAAACAGGTTTTAAGCAGGTAGACGTTTTAGATATATTCCATCAAAAAATGAAATGCAGAATGAATAATCAGAGCTATTCCATCTTGCTATGAGACATATTCAAGTACATGAATGTGTCTGGTAGCAGTGGTGCAGATGTATACTGTTACATTTGCAGTAAATACTGACAAACCCAGTACAAGGAACAGGTTCAGTTCAAGAGGTAACAGACCATAGAGTCTACACATTGCTTTGCAAATATGCATTTATCAGTTAATAAGTATGTGCATGGGGACAGTGTGGTACACAGTATGTCTCTCAGTGCATTATCCAGTCAGCAAATTTTCTTTGGCAGAGATGCAAGCCAAGTAAACAGCCAAGCTGTGGCACAGATTTGGTAGTAAATGACGGTGCTGATGTGGTTCAAATATTTGCAGCCAAATTTGAACCATAACATCGGCGTGCCAAAAGTGAGCGTGTTGGAAATAAGTGATATGGCCCATGGGCTTTCTGCAGAAGTTAGTTTCATTTTTCAACCAGTGGAAACTGTTGGCAGATACTTTTTTAGAATAATGTGCATAGAGGCCACCAAAGGCATTGTTGAGGAACAGTATGGATTGCCACATACTTGCCACCCTCAGGTGCATGTGGTGCTGCTGCAGCAGGATTTGTGGTTGCCTGAGCATCAACCATATGTTACCTGAAAGCAAATAGTTTCCATCGTGCAATAGCAATGGGGACATACTGTATGGCCCTCAGGTGTTTGTTTTTATCTGGGCCAATTACGTCATGTGCCTCAGACTGTAAAGGTTTGGTGAAGCATATATTGTATGGTGATAGCCCACATGCATTATATCATACCGTAAATAAGCTAATTGTGTGTCATGTGGCCTAAACATTGTATCAGTTGAACCAGAGTACTGTATCAGAGGTATGGAAAGAAATTTAAAATGTCTGGTCTCAGCTATCAGTGCTGCTTTTAGACAAAATATCACAGAAAGGACAGTTGTTTTGGTTTAATTTCTTTGACTCGCTGTCAGAGAAAATGTGACCTCATGATGCTTAAAGCAGTTTGCGGGAGCGATCATGTGTGACTGCTCCAGACTTAATCATTGGCTATATTTTGAAATTCATTCTTTTTCTCCCCATTGTCCTTTCTCAAATTGTCTATGCAGAATACCAAAACATTTTCACAAAAAAATGGTAATATATATGTTAAACAGCAAGAAGGCATATTTAAATGATGGACATTGTTTTCCATTTAAAACTGGTATAAATTAAACCAACAATGCCAGTCTCTACCTTTATATTCTCAATATGTTATTGTAGTAACAACAGGTCACAAATTAATGAGTTTATTCTATGTTTTGGCTCCAACTACATGATAATTAAGGCCAACAACTGCAATTCTTATCACTTCACCCTTGTCCAGATGTGAAGTGGCTGTGCATCTCCCAACAGGATAACTTCTATTTATGTGATTAGGGCAGTGGACATCTTTTTGTGTTTAACACCCTTGTCTGTTAAATTAATTGCAAATTGCTGTGTGACACTGAAGCGCTCAGTCATTCCATGAAATCACTTAGAAAAAAAAACAAAAATTGTAGGTTGAGAATGGCTTCACTTTATTCACTGAATTTTCTTTTAATACCTGAAGTTTCTTTTATCACTGACATTTACCCAGAAGAAATAATATATTCAAATCCATTTGTGTGACAATTTAAATTAGAAACATCATGCCATTCTGCAGTTTACAGATGAATACAAAGTAGTTTAAGTCAAGTTAAATGTTCGATTTAATTCTTTTTCCCCTCATAATTTTAGAAATGTGTTTTATTTAGGTTATTAACATCATTCATTGCTGTTTAAAATAATTGTAATTGATCATCCCTATACTCCCAGAATAGAACAGAACAGAACATGTGAGTACCACAATAGAAAAAGGCCTTTGGAGATTAAGGTTTAATATTTTGGTTTTATTCTATCTATAAACATTTGACACATTTCTCTTTAAGCTCTCCCTTTGGCAGCCGGGATTACACAAGTTAATCTGTATATCTCTAAAACATTATCCTGCATTTGTGATGTGTTTTTATGGCAGATTCACTTGCTGTGTCAAACTACCTCTGCTGGGGAGATTAAGGGTGTGTACAAGGGTTTACTGGAAGTGCTCAAACAAGCTGCTCAAAGGGCTGAGGGCTATACTGAGATCCATTCAAGGATTACATCCTCATATCTCCTCCCATCTTGAGTATTGAAAACCAGCGAGATGTTCAATGACTTGCAACAGCCATTTCACAGCTGAGGTGTTGTCTGTCCATTTTCTCAACGACACAGAATATCTTCCTGTTGTTTTGAAGCTGTAACCAGCAGAAATAATGCGGAACAGACATATTTAACAGGTTAGAGGTCCCGCAGAGGATCTCTGCGCAGTCATCTCTACTCGGTGTTCGTCCAATGTCATGGTTGCAAGTAGCATTCCTAGAGTCAGTGAGAGTGGGGAGGCACTTGTCCTGCTTTGGTACTAAAATTATTAAATATACATGACATAAACCAAAAAAGCTCAGATGCCATCATATGAGGCTATTCCTCTATAAAGAGAGACATTTAATGGAGATGTTGTTTAGTTGTCAGCTTCGTGTTTTCTTCCTGAGAGCACAGTGAACCCACTAGTGCTGTAGAGTTAGGTCCTTTTTACAGTGGACTTAGTCTCTAAACCCTTCAGTCTTTTACAGGTATGAAACTCCAGGAGGAGAAGCAACCCATTGAGATTACGGTGTTAGATTAAATCTAACAGTCATTAAATAACCAACCATTATATGGCTGTAGCAAATTAATTTCCCCTGTGTCATGTCAGGCTGGCTAACACAGTGTATCTGTAGAGCCAACTGTGTGCTGCTGATATTAGCTGTAGTCATACCAGCCTTAGAATAAAACAGCTAAACTAATGGCAGGTGTCGGTACAAGTACAGACTCAAACTTCCCTACGACAAACAAGAATGTAGGGCTTCCAAGCTGTGCATTTGCACTCTCAAAAATTACACCCTTTAAATGGAAGCACGCTAAAACAGCTTTTTGTCAGACAAAAGAGAGAGAGCATTCATGTGCTTATACAAGAAAACACAGTAATTCTCACATAAAAGAACCTTTACTGTGCTTGCCCCTTTCTGCAGTTGTAAATATAACTGTCACTCAGTACATTTGAGTATGATGTAAGTATGGCAGCTGGGGCTATTAAGCTTGTGTCAAATGAAAGCGCGCTTAAGGCACTCCAAACTGGTCATAACTGGCATTTTATGGTAGGCTATAAGCAAATGGAATATCCACCATGGAAATAAGCTTTTCTAAATGAAAAAAATAGCTCAGCTTTTGTGCACATATGATACTGGGAGATAAATATCTCATAAATGACAGCAGCTCACATGGCAGGTGAATTATTTTAGCATTTCTGCCCCAGCAGACTGTCTGAATTGAGCAATCTCTGCCAGCCAAAGCACAATTTGGATTAGCAAAAGCCCCACTGATAGGTCAGCTTAGCCCGTAATGGAGCAGCTTAGGCCTTGTCTGCATGATTATAACATTCTTAGCAGCCTATTTCCTTGCATCCAGATGTTACAGTACAAACATCCCTGCCTCCCTCCTTTAAGCCCAGTACAAATTTAGATCACAGGGACATAACCCGATGCATCATTTTTAAATATCTTTGAAAATATGATGTATTTTTGACAAGAAACCCTATTATAACTGTGTTGCTGATTCTAAATGACCAAATCATTTCTTCTAGCTATAAAAGATTTCAAACAATATTCATTTCTCATGTATTCGCCACATTTAATTTGTCGTAAAAGTCATTACATTGGACATGATTCTGCTGTTTCATCTGTTTGCTGAATCAAAGAATCATAATGTCAACTTTAACAACATCCTTAACTACTTCAGATACACCCGATATTTCAGCTGTGACACTTCATTGAGAAATGCCAGCATATGAAGAATGACTTTTAGTTAATTGATATTTAGCGGCTCAGTTATTTTGTACACTTTTTGTATTCAAATTGCCGTAAATACTTGTTCAAAAACGACATTTCTCAAAGCTTTCACTTGTAATTCATTTTCAACAGTTCAGTTTGTTGCTGCACTTTAAATTAGAGCTCCCTCCAGCTGCTCTGATGAAACACACGGATGATTTATCCATCATGACACAGATAGCATTACTGTGTGTGTGTGTGTGTGTGTAAACTATGAGTATGCTCACCTTTCACCTAAGACTCAAGGGTGTATTGTTAATACAGTAACTGTACACAGTGATTCTCAGCAGCATTCTCAGCACAATCAATAAACAGGTGCTACAGGCCAAGGCGAGGTTAAAGGACCATAAGTGGTGTTGTCAATGACAGAAATTAGTTGAAAATGATATTACCTGAAGGATCCATCATTTTTTTTCTCTTCAAATGACAGTCCAAATGTTTGTGTGAACTGCTGTGCGGTATCATCCTTTTCAAAGCGCAGTCCGGCTTCAGAAATCTCTGATCACAGGTTTCAGGATTTTTGCCTTATCATTTGCAATGTAGATATTGCTTATTGATATTAAATTAGTTCTCATAAAAATTAATGCAGATACAATCCAGGATGTATTAAACAGCATGTTTCCTTCACAATAGTCAACAATCACCAAACCTATTGTTTATGGGTTCATCCTGTTATTTCTTTCACTTTCACTGTCTGTGAGTTGTATTTACAAGCCTCAAACATGAAAATAGGATCTTATGAGCAACAAATGCAGGCAGCAACACTTTTCCAGTAGATCGCTGCAGGGCAGCCCACAGCTTTATCAATGCAGAAAATCAAGGAGGCAGTGAGATAAATATTGTGCTTTTGGATGCACAATGTAATTGTTTGGCTACAGAACTCTGGGATTATCCTGCACAAAATCATGGGGTATCTATGGTCATTTCTTTGCAGTTTCTGAAACAAAAAGACAACAATTTTCATCCATTTCTTTCATTTTGAAGAAAGTGAGGTGGTGTGCTAACTGCCTGTCACCTTGTTCAAACTATACAACAGAAATGCTACTGTTGGAATTATCTCAGTTAATCTTTTCCCAAACAATTTACAAAATTATGGCATGAAAGACAATAAATTGGTCTTGCCAGGCTCAGTTGACTTAGTAAAGATTTCAGTTTAAACAGGTTCTTTTAATTGTGTGAGGTATTTAGGTTGGTTTTGTAGAGATTGGACAGAGGAGAGCTAGAAACTAGATTTAGCAACACTTCCTTAGATGCCTCAAGGCTTAACTGATCAGTTTTGTTTGCATGTTATTTAGGAAGGAGTTAACATTTCCTTCTCACCAGCGAGAAATATTGCAGTCTGCAATTTAAATGCCTAAATGTTTAATGTAGTCTCGCATGGGTTTCATTTCAAGCTGATTTGCATGAAAGAAACAAGACAAAAATAAATGCACTGATTGATCAGTTGATGTTGATCAGACCTTGTTTTTAGAAACAATAACAGATCCTGAAATCAAGAAGCTCCTGGGGATTTGAAAATTATATCCAATTTCCTTCCAATGTCAGTTTCACTGTGCAAAAGTCCACATTTTAGCCTTTCACCAAATCTACTGAGGAGCCATTTCCATCCTTTTTCTCTCTCCTGTCGCTACAGCCAACATCAATATTTTACAGTGAGTAGTGGGGCCACCTGCTCAGATGACCTGCCACAGCAGCTAAAAAGAATTTAACTTGTGCCACACTGTTTGATTAGTATTTAAGGTGCCTTTGCGCTGCACACTGTTGTGCATTTTGTGTGTATCAAACGTATGTGAGAAATCTTTGAACAAAGAAATAGAGACAAGGAGCTGGTAAATCTCTCCTACAAAGGTAACTTTATGTCTTGCCTTTTTTCCCTCTCTCTTTTTGTCTTTTGGGAGAGGCTGTCCAAATAATATGACATATACTTATCATGATCTTTGTGATTTTCTGTTATTTTTATAGTGTTATGATGTTGGATGTCTATGTTAAACATGGTCAAATGTCCAAAACTTGAGGTGAACGTATGGAAAAATGCTTCATCTTTATGATGATATCTGATTGTTCGTGCATGTCCACAAACAGCTGTCTGTTGGTAGCCTTTGTCGCTAAGGTTGTTCCACAGGTTGTTCACATTGTCCACTTGCATATTTTGTATCGGATTCAGGCTCAAAGATATATGGATGTATTTGAGAAGTTTCAATTTCGAGTGAAGAATGCGAAGAAGAAATATAATCCTACTACTACAATTTGTTTACATAGCTTCAAGGGCTGCTGGAAGTCTGCTGAGGGGAATCTTACAAAAGGTAACCAATCAGAACAGAGTGGTCTCATCAGGAGGGGGCCCTTAAAAAGACATTAGCTAAAATGGTTTAAGACAGAGGCTGAACTGGATTGTTGCTGAACTTGATTGGGCCAGTATAAGATAAATAAAGAGTTGTTTTAGCTGTGAATAATACAAAGATATTTCAATAGAGCCTAGAAATGTGCATGATATGTCCCCTCTGGTGTCCTCACATATTCCTCAATATAGAACAATAAAATACCTGCAGCTTAATAGCATTAAAAAGGATCATTACATACCTGCAGTGCTCAGTGGGGATGGCATTATCAGGAATAAAAGTGCAACAATTTACCATCAGCATCAACATGTTACACAGTAACCTATCATACATAGTCACACCATATTCAAAATGATATACACTATTAAAAAAGGCTGGTGGAGCCAGAAAATGAGCCAGAAATGATATTAAACACAAACACCAGCAAGCTGTCACACTCACCCAATAGAATAGACACATATCCCCTCCTCAAGAAATAAAAATGATTTTTATTTCTCACATTTAGCTGCCATAGATTGCTGACCAAACATCTGAGACACATTTTGCTTTTTTTTAAAGCCCTCCAAGTTGCAACACTGTTAAAATAGTAGGATAAATACATATCGCACTGCTATCCAACGTCATTGTGCCTCTGCACATGTGGCCATTACAACAAGGGGTCAAACATGAGTCAATAGGCATTGGTAGCACTACTGGTGATGGAGACGCTACTGCAGTGGAGATACAGAGGAATTATGATTCAATTACATTTATTCAGTTATTAGTCCACCACTATTCATCAATAAATCACCTCAATGATTCAATTTAGAGAGGAAGAGATTATAATAGAAAAGATGGAACATTTAGAAATGGAGAAAAGCAGGAAACAACACTACAGAAAAAGGTCAAAAGGCCATATTGTTAATGATCTGACGTCACTACAGCTTCCAAGGTTTTTTTTCCCATCACCGTTGAGGTCAGACGTTTAGTCCACTGAGCAAGTCAAATGTCAAAATAATGGCTTGGGGAGCGTCCTGATAGCTGAATGGTTACTACACATGCCACATAACCATTATGTCTCTGGTTTGATTCCAGCTGAGCACCTTTGTCGCATTGGCAAACTCATCTCTTTCTCCCAGTGTTTCCTGTCTGCCTCTTCACTGCCCACTATCCAATAAAGGGTAAAATGGTTTGAAACTGTATATGAGCAGGATTATACAGCCAGAAACTCTAGATTCATTATGCTTTATATATTAGTTGGAACAGATTAGAGTTACAGATTGGCAAGTTAGCTAAACTTGCTAACCCTTTTCTGCTGATCATTAAAAAAAAATACTTTGGGGCTGTGGATAAAATTTGTCTTTGTCATCCTCATTTCCTTTCTCTCTTTAATTCCTGACAAAGCGTAAGACTCCCACACCACTTATCCCTGTGAAATTCCTGCTGAGTGTGAAAATGATGAGAGGGCAAGCTCCCGTCTGCAACAGAGAGACCTTAACTACAGTAAAAAAAAATGTTAATTTTAATGAAACTTATCAGAAATCTATATACCTCACTCATGGAACTCATTGTGATCATTTTTAAGTAAGATAACATGAGGTTAGGGACTGCTGTGGCACTAAAAACTGAGTAGGTTTGACTGAATGGATGGAAGTGACAATAGAAACACTGGATTTTAAACCGTTTAAGGTAGATCATCCTATCATGGCCGATACCTATCCGATGTATTGGATTGGTGCATCTGGTGCATCCAAACAAAAGGGGATTAGTTTTGCTCACAGATGAGGGAGGTTCATACTTTTTGCCACTTTTCTCAAATGTTCCAAAACACATCAGCTTATAGGAAGGGAACTGTACTGGAGAATCATCACACAAACATGTTTGTCAGCTCATAGCAGCTAAGAAATGGATGCTGACGTGCGCTGAACGGTGCTATTTAGCTTTTGACAGAAGCATTCAGACAAACACGAGTAGATGGAGAGAGATGAAGCTGAAGTGCCACCATGATTAAACTGGAACTCTCTGCTACCATTTTCTAATAAACCCTAAAAGCATCCTGTATTATCCAAAGCTAGCCCTGCAATATTTATCAATCACTTGATACAGTTGTATATTTGTGGCATTGTTGCATTTTTTTGTGTATTTATGGCAGCTTATCAGCTATATTGTATTGTTGTCATACTGAGTCACATAGATTTGCATAATGTTGATAGCCTAACAAAAGCATTTAAAGAACAAATAAAGAAAATGATTATAGTCAACACTACAGTCAGCCTCCATGGTGGGAAGTATGAATACCTAAAGCTTGATAAAATATGTAGAACAAACAGAAGTGTTGCTACTCTTTGGGCAGTCCAGAGCTGATATTTCCCAATACTTTAATGGCGCATATTACCAATTTTTGTGATAAGAGAAATGGCAAAAGTAACAAGTTAGCCTGCTGTAATTCTTCCTCAGTATTCATTCTGACATTTTTTGAGTTACCTTCAATTTCTCTGAAAAGGAGAAAATTTCTATTTCAGCTGAATCAAGTTCTTCTTGTATTACTGCATATACTGTATGCACTAATGTCTCACCCAGAAAAGAGTTTGTGTAGCCTCTTCCTTTGTGGTGTCACACTGACCTACAGCTCCATAATGAATTGGGGAAAAAATTGAAAAAGGAGTGACTGTGATAGGTAATTTCCTGGAAAGGTTCATGTTCTGGTGTTTAACTGATAGCACTGCCAAAAAAAATAACCTGTTGGATATTAAAAAAAAGAAGAAAAAAAGACAGACAACCTCTGTCCTACATGCCTTTATACCTTGGGGCAACATACAGTTAGTATTGGCTGTCTGTAATGTATAGTCATTCTGTATCTGCAAAGAATCTATATATAATATACCTGTTGCAAACAATGAAATTGGATACAGCTGGTGTTTAATTTGGTGTCTTTAATGACCAGTTTTATTCCATTTGTTCTGATGATGGTTTCAGCCATATGGCTTTGCTCTGATGGAAAGCAGTTTATATCTTCTGTAGCCATTTGTTTATCCACACAATAATTGATGCCCTTCAATTTTGTCATCTTGTCAGATGCTGTATCCCTTCAGGCTTGGTGCACAGTGTGCAATTGTAGATTAAAAATGCTCTAATTTCGAAAATGACTTTCTAAATTTACAAATACTGTTAGACTTCTGTACCTCAGACGAACCCACATAAGCCAAGTATGCCTTAAACAATCTACATGTGGAGGGAATCATTCATTCATCCATGAATATGCCATGTAGCCAATGAGCATGAATGAGCAAAAAAGGAGAATTCATGTAAAATGTTGCTTCATATCCTGCGGTCAGACTGTGCAGAGTTTTATCTGCGGTCAACTTCAGTAAAATGATCGGATTCTTTCTGCCTTTTATTTATTTATTTTTTTCTCAGGCAAGGAAATCTATCATGTTCAAACTGTCATATTAATTGGTTCTGCTTAACTGAGCCGGATCTGCAACATTTCCTGGATGTAAATTTTAGCCTTTGACTCTGATGTATTCAGGTGTGACTTCCAATTATAGTTGGCCATTCTGTGCTTTTCTTTGAGCTAATACATATTGTGAGGGTCTTGTAGCAATGTAGGTTAATAAAAGTGAAATATGCAGAGATGAATGAACATGTTTAAACATTTAACTTATATACTTTTGACTGAAACATCACAAACAGGAGAGACTACAATTAAAAACTTGGAGAAATAGATTATAAGAAAACAAACCATTTTCTACTGACAGGCATTGATATCCTGCATATAAATATAATAAACTCTATATAATTGGTACGTTCTGTTTCAGGTAATAGTTTTCTGTCTGTGTTCCAACTTTATAAATAAACAACGCTGACAGTGACGAGCATCCTTGTTTTTTTGTTTTTTTTTATGGGTCTGTTTACAATTACTGCAGAGCCGGGACCAACACATCACAATTGCTTGTTTCTGCCGTTGTGACACCAATAACAGAATATTGAGGACAATTGTGATCAAATTGAATGAGTGTAGCCTGAAGTGCTCTCATCAGCCTTCCAAAAGCAAATAAACAAACAAACAAAAAAATGAAATAAGTAAATGATCTTTCAGAGGAGTGGCACACTGCTATTTCTTATTAGAGCACAGATGAGCCATTACGTAAGAGTATTATTTTTGGTTTGGGGTTTGTACTGTTTCTTTATCTCTAGATTTGGGAGGAGAAATCAGAGTCTTTTTTATAGACAGTAATATTAAAACTACTGACAGTAATACTGAACTTGAAAACAGCAAAATCCTTTTGATAATTTGATTTGTGATAAGATTGCTTTCATTTTCTGTCCAGACTTTAATACAGTTAAAAATAGACACATTTTGTAGCTCATATACACCGTTGAGGACTAATGATGCGGGGTGGTACAGCTTTCCAAACATCCTCACAGTTTTTCTCGTCATAACGCTTTATCATGATGTGTCCAAAGGGCATCTGGACACAGCTTCAGATCTCAGTGCTACAGTCTAGTGATGTGGGAAGAGAAGTACCTGGCTTGCCATGTACTGTTGGAAGTGGGACGGTCTTTAGGGGATCTCCGGAAGAGAACAGGGAATAAGGTTTTGATCAGGACCAGCTGTCACTTCTGTCCTCAACTATTCTGTTGAAGCTCACAGTCCTGCAGAAGTAAAGTATAATGGCCTTATTTATAGTGGGGAGGCTGTGTTGTGTTTTAATTAGTCCCACCGTTTTATTCTTCTTGCCATTCGACAGACGTTCTTTTCTTGTCACTAAAACTCCAGAGAGACCGCCAATAGTAATATTGATAATTAACTATATTTATAAACAGGATAATTTGGCATAAATCCCATCATCAGGCGTAAAAATATTACATGCAATATCTGGTGTGGAGATAAAAATGTGTAGGCAAAAGACTCAAAGATGTTCTGGAGGTGATAGAAAGTGGAGCACTGTGATGCACCCAAAAGACAGTAAGAATATAAGATGCAAAGTAGGTGTATTAACATTAAGGTTATCATGGCCCATCACTCATAATAAGGTGACTGAGAAAATAAGTTTTCAGGGCCTTTCAGACAACTTATGCCTGACAGAGACCTCTTGAGAAAATGATTGTTGTCTCACTGAAACAAAAGTAGAGGCATGAAGTTATCATACCTCACTGATTTTAATGAGGTGGACAAAATATTAGAAATACCTCTCAGTTTGATACAATACAATTGCAGAGCACCACAAACTACAGCCTCCAAAATGGCCATAAAGTTGAAGCAACAACTCTCTGAAACAGTTTCAACAAAAACTGAACACCGTAGGATGTTGTATTAGACTTAAGTTTTAGCTATACCTCCACCTCCTGTAATAATCTGTCAACTGAGTCTATTTTGTCATTAAGTTTGGAGGACATGTTGGATTTGGAAGTGACCAGAGGAGGTACTGGATAAATGATCCCAGCAGGAACCATAAAAAGGAAATAAATGGATGGACTGGCGTGGGAGTAAATGTGTGAAGAATGTGAAGTATACTAATTGGATAAAAGTATATGGAGAAGTAATAGGTGTGAGTGAGGAGTGCTAGGGCGAGGTGGCCTTTGTAGCTGAATTTCCACCAGAGCTTCAGTGACTGTCCAATATCTGAATTAAATAATTTGTAGACAGAAACGCATCAGAAAAACACTAGAAAATCATACAGTCACAGTATGGGATTTGCAAGAAACATATTTTAGTTTATTATATTTCTCTTTGACTGACAGTTTCCATGATTTTGTCACTTGTCCTCATGCAGTCAACCTTAGTATATTCATAGTTCGAGAGGATTATATAACTATGGGGAAAAAAAATCACAATTTAAACTACAGTTGTGCTATTTACAACATTGCGGATTCAGTGGATAGCTTCAAGGTAAGATAACCCCATGGATCCTTTCACTACACTCAGGTGGAAAGGTCAGATTCAGGTTTGCAAACAAACAAAAACAAACCCATCTGGACCCAAACACTCTATCATTACCGAACTGATCGCTGAGAATGGCAACGTACTCTTGTTTTCCTCCTAAAAGTTGCACCTTAACCGTGACAAAACAATGCCTCCCACTCCATAACAGACCCGATAGGACTCTTTGCTCTGGCCTGTAGGCTTGCGTTTATGTGTGCCAAACATGTACGCATCCACTTGTTGGGAGCCGGGTGAAGAATGACTCATTTGACTGGCCATTTCTTTTTTTTTTTTTTTTTCTCTCTCTCTCTCTCTCTCTCCACTTCTCAGTAAACCAATGACTTTGTTCTTTGTGCTGCTGTAATCACAAACATGTCACTCAGTGTGTAATGACGGGATTATTCATTGCAAACTGACCACAGTGTCTCTCACTTCAAATTTCTTGACTGACTGCTGTTGATGAGTAGCCGCAATTGATATTTGCAGTCGGACCTCATAGAAACACCTCAATTCAATTACCATTCCTTTCTCTCTCTATTGTCTGCTTGCACTGATAGTTAAGGCTCTGGTTTTCTGAGAAATGTCATCAACTATTTAAGATGTTACTTAAAATTTCCTGTCAAAACAGGAAAAAAACTCTTTTTTATAAAACTTGAATGAATTGTTTCTTCCGCCAAAGATAAAATATTCCTACATCTCCGTGACAGAGAGATTACTACTTGTTTCTGAGTAAATACTGATGGAAAACAAAAAATAAGACATCTCCAATAATGCACACCTAAATCTAATATTGTTTTTTAGCAATTATTCAGAGAATCACAGAAGTCTGCCCACATCACTGGTAGTGTTTCCAAAACTTTCTCTCCGAGGACTCAAGAGTTTATCATGAGTGGACTCCTTTAGAATAATTGATTGTATTTGACATGACATGGAGGAAGCTCGTCAGATTGATACTCTGCAGCAGAGCTGTGATCAATCCAAATGAGAGACTGAGGAAGTTTTTCTTTCTCTGCCAGTGCTTATTAGAAGAAAAAAAAATCTCTGGAGAAAGTCTATTCCTCAAGAAACAGCTTGGACCTATTAGTATCTAGGAATGTAAATTAGCATGATCCCTCACCTCATCATGCCTCCAAATATTCCCCGTGCACTAGTTTGACAGAACATAATGAAACATTAAGTTAAATGCCTGGGCATGTTTCAGAGCACTTTTATGGTGGGCGTTTAGGCATGAAGAGTTGTGATTATCTGCGAAGATTAGTTTCTGTCTTAACAAACAAAAAATTTGCTGTGATTTGGTATACTGCACAGTCTGAATAATGAACCTTTGGAGACAACTGGGCATCCTCCGGATCTGGATTTCACGTGGAGTGGGTGTGAAATGGATTTCCTTCCTAAGTTGAAGTACATGACCACAATACAAATGTAGTTTTATAGGCTGGTTTTCTCTGTTATTATTTATTTGTCTAACTTGGATAATGTTTTAGCTACACATAATTGATCTGGTTTCGAGGGATTTTGTCAGAAGTTTTACAAATTATAGAAACATAATGAGACTGTGTTCAGATGTTTTCTAAGGAAATGTTAATGACTTTAGTATTAGTTTTGCTATATCATTTAATTCCATATTCTGTATCTCTCAGCGCAACAAAGGTAATTCCCTTCTAAGCATACTGTAACATACCCCTCATGGTAAAGATCATTAAAAGTTACTCCCTACTCCAAGTATGATACACCTTTGTCTTCACACTTCTGCTTTCTATGTAAATAAATCTTTGGACATGTGCTGAAAAGCAAGAGGTAAATGTTATGTGGTATGTTCTCGGTCTGAGGCGGTAAACAGCAGATGGTAAGCAGGGCCTCTTTAGCGCTATGGATTTCATTTACCTACCCACCTGAATGACCTGCGTTGAGCTCAGCAGCTGATGCTGAGAAAAAAAAACAACAAAAAAAAAAACGAGTTAACTGTTTGCTCTTGTTTACTCCAGTTCCACTAGACTGCAAGGCCAGAGGAGTCATTTGCCATGCATGGAGAAATTAGCTTATTTATCAGCATTTTGATTTCCGTCCCGCCTCACCGTCCCACTGACATTTTAGATGTACATGATCCATGACTGATTCCCCATCAAAATGGAGCCTCGGTAACATAACAAAGTATTTGGCTTGTGCAGTTTCCCTCGTTTTATAATTAAATATATGATGATTAGCATTGAGCCAGATGAGGACAATAGCTTGTGATGTGCAAAAAGGTAACCTTGAACATTGTACATCTGTCCCGTCAATTGGATATGCTCCAAAGATGCACAGCGCATTACCAGTGAGACGCTGCACCTCATGTCCATACAGTAGGAAATTAGTTGTTTCAAGGTGATTCGCTACAGTGTATTTGAGCTTTTTTTTTTTTTTTTTTATCACCATACATGGTGATGTTGCACCCTTGGACCACCTACTGTACTTTCAAGTTGAGTTAAATGGCAGACAGATCTGAAGTCCTTGAAAGGTTACAAAAATCTTTAGCTATTCATTACTGTAAAGGAGGAAGTGTGGAAAGTGATAGAATATAATGAAAACTAATACTCTTTCTAGTCACTATGCTATCTGTAGATATGTTTAATATCCCATTACAGGCCAAGAAGTAACCACAGTTCTATACTGTCAAGAGACAAACATAATCCGGAGGGAAATTACCCATCAGGAAGGCAATACTGTTACTGAGATGCAATTACCAGGCCACTTGTGAGATTTTCAGCCTAGTATCCATGGGTGCATGTGTGTGTGTGTGTGTGTGTGTGTGTGTGTGAGGGTGGTCGATATGTGCATAACAGCCCTTATGTTTTGCAGAGTAAATTGGATTCTTTGCTGGAGAACAGTTAATTTAGAATATGTCCAAGATGCAAATGATTGATGTGACTATATCGTTACAACTGTAGGTTTGTGATGCAGGGCAGCGTTATAGAAAAAAAAATATTGCAGGGAGAAGGAAATAGCTTTTATCCCAGAATTATAGAAAATTTTGTGCACTAAATCTGTGAGCCTCCGGATGGAATAATTTAGATTGTGGTTTGCTGTTTATACATTAATTCCCAAGCAAACATTACTTAATTTGTGGAGAAAAAAACAAAAAAAAAAAACAGTCTGCATCTTTGAATTCTGTTTCTCTTTACGTTATGTTGTGAAGCTCCTGTGCTCGTGTTTGTTGGTAGTTAAATAAACGGTGTGTCACACAGAGGATTTAATGCACCAATTTAGCACTGAATCACATAGCCTACAAACAAAGAAAACAGCACGGATTGGAATTAACATCAGTGTAAACATTTGATAAGGATTTGCTTGAGGCGAATGCTATGCTTTATTATTGATACAAAAATAGAAACTGTAGAAACAAGACTCGCTTCTGTGCGTGTGATATACTTGCCTCTGCACTGTCGTATCCTACAACTCATTCTCACAGACCAAGTTCAACATAATATTTGTGACAATGGCAAATGGCTTCCCGTTATCCCCGAGATAAATTTCTCAAGTCGGGGACATTTCTATTGTACTACAAATTATCACCTTGAATCTCATAATTAATCACGGCTGCCTTCAATGAACAGCCCCTAACCTTAAACGTACAGAGAGGAGAAGAAAAGAGCTGCCTGCACCCATTGCAGGGGAAGTGCATGTGCATAAGAAATAAAACTGCCTGCACAGAGTGTGAGCCTAGCATGCATAATAAATGTATGACAAAACAATACCCCAGGCACCCCAGTATTAATGATATGCAGCGAACTCATTATTAAAGTTCCAAAACAGCTCCTGGAGTAACACAGATGGAGTCAATTAAGCAATGAGCATACTTGCTTGCCTGCCGTTTCATCTTCTTTCTTTTATCTCTTCCATGTTACTCCATGGATGTAATTAGCTGTATGTTTCTCCTCACAACATAATGTCCAGTGATAATAACAGTTATTTTCACTTGTAATTTCAAATAATGTACTGCTTAATAAATGTACCAAATTTGCTCTCACCGTGTCCTTGGGTATTTCATTTGCACTGCAAGAGGTGTTGAGGATAATACCATGCTAAGCTGCTTTTTTTTCTCTGCTATTTGTGTTCCCAGAGACCTGATGCCTTCAACCCTGGAGGGGCAGATCACCATGGAGAAGACACCCAGCTACTTTGTGACTAACCATGCCCCAAAGCGCATCCACTCCATGGCCAGGGACATCAAGCTTATTATTGTGGTGCGTAATCCTGTCACTAGAGCCATTTCAGACTATACACAGACTTTGTCCAAGAAACCTGAGATCCCGACCTTTGAGGTTCTGGCTTTTAAGAACCGGACGCTGGGTCTTATAGACGCTTCATGGAGTGCATTGCGTATAGGAATATATGCACTCCACCTGGAGAGCTGGATGCAGTACTTCCCTCTCTCCCAAATGCACTTTGTCAGCGGGGAGAGGCTCATTGTGGATCCTGCAGGCGAAATGGCCAAAGTGCAGGACTTCCTGGGACTCAAACGGATCGTCACAGACAAACACTTTTACTTCAATAAAACAAAAGGATTTCCGTGTCTGAAGAAGCCAGAGGACAGCAGCACTCCCAGATGCCTCGGCAAGTCTAAAGGGAGAACTCACCCTAAAATTGACCCGGATGTGATTCGGCGGCTGCACAAGTTCTACAAACCCTTTAACATGATGTTCTACCAAATGACTGGCCAGAACTTTGAATGGGAGCTGGAGGAGGACAGCGAAACTCGAAGCTCTCAGGACTAGTAGACTGCGGCATGGCACGGCGCAGCCACACCACCAGCCTTCTCAATAAAACTACTATTGTCTCGCTTCATGTTCAGAGAGAGTGCTTGAGCACGCCAATCAATCATGGCTGTCTTTGCAGTGTCTGTATCCATTAGCAAAAGTTTACTGACATGCTTTTTTTTTTTTTTCCTCCCTTCAATACTAATGTTGTTGATGATGGCAAATCATTATTGTACATACTAAACATAAAATATATTTATATTTGTGAAAAGGAGACGATTTATTCCTTGTTGTTTTTAAAACATAGAGCTGATATAAAAATCATGTTGACTATGGCAATGCATGCGATTAGTTAAGTGTCCTTACCTCATGAGCCCTAAGGGTAAACTCTGCCTGTTTCTTCTCCCTTTACTTTCCTTGCAGTTTGTTGCCCTCACACCCACTCACCAGCATATAGTACAAAAAGATATTCTATTTCAATGGCTAAGGCCATGAAGAGCTCTGTATTATTTCTTTCAACACTGCCCTGCTGCTTTAGAATATAGAGAAAATAGAAAACTGATAGACATATACAAAAATCCTTTAACATGTGCTTATCTTTTGAGTTGTCCATATTCTGAGTGGAGACAATCCTATTTTTTTGCCAGTCTTAAGTTTACCAAAGTGTTAATGTACTCTGTGTCAGTATTCTGGTTGCTCTACACTCATTAATTGCACACATATTCAATAAGAGAGCTGATGTACAGTGGCTATCATTCAATAATTGGATTGTTTCACTGCATAGTTGAACATTAGCATACTGATGACCATGCACTCAGTATGGTGGTGCAGTATCAGTGGTTTTGGTATAATTTGACAAATTAATCCATGTACTACAAATATCAAGGGTTAGCTGTGCATCAAACTAATTTGCATTTTGACAATAACTATTTCCTGTTGCCAAAATGCACACCAAAAAACATCAGTTAACTCTTCCAGTCCTCGACTGTTTGCCTCATGACCCTCCTCTTGTCACAGTAATACATGTCAAAGAGGGTGAAGAACAACAGCGGAGGACCGAGCAGAAGTTTGTTAACAAACATCTGCTACCCTGCGGTCCTCTGTCATTAGAGATTAATGGTTTGTTAAATAAGCTGCTGCCGCTGGAACAATGTCAATGTCAGAGAAGATTTGCTGTCAAGGAAAAGCTACATACAAGCCCAGGTAAATTACCAAGCCATTACTGTATGTGCTTAACTTGAATGAGCTGATGTTCTACCAGGGAAATGTGCTGTAACCAGAGGTTTACTTGTGATCAGCAGTGGTAACTGGGTGGATACTTGTGTCAAAAATAACAGGGTTTTGCTGTGAAATGCTCCTTTCTTGAAAATCTTCTTTACTCGTGCAATGAAATAACAACAGTTACACCATCTTTTCCTCATTATAATTTATTTTGAATAACTCGCTGTGCATCTGTCTGTTGTCTCTGGACTTTTCATCAGTTGAGACAATCAATACAGTCAATGAGTCAATAAATACAGTCTGCTACACATCAGTGGTTGCTACAGCTATGATGCATTGCTCTGTTAATCCTCCCTGTTCTCTGGCCATGGATGGCTGGATTGGTTCACTCTCCGCAGACCTCTCTGTCACCCTGGGGAGGCCGGCACCAGCAGCTACTTACACAGAGCAATTGATTCAATCAAAGTAAGCACTATACTGCCCTTTGTAGCACCAAGCCTGAACACTTACCTCTGAGTCTCACTATCCCAGAGTCACAACTTCCACTTTGAGGCTTTTCTGTGCAGCCGCCATCCCTTGGTGTTTTCCTGACGATCTCTCTGCCTCTCTGCACTTTTACACGCCCGGTCCCCCCTTCCCCTCTTTCTCCCTCCACACACATGTCATCCTTTGTACTAATATGGTGTGGTAGGAAGCTTTTTCACAAAGGTGTATTGCATTTATAAAAGATACCTGACATGCTAATCACACATTGAAGTACAGCTTCTATCATTATTTATTTATTCACGTTTTCCCGAAGCTTTAGAACATTTATAATCCACCTTCCAAACCAGACAGTCCCTCCTACTCACATTCAAAGAAATCCACAGAAAGCAGCCTGACCCTACATTGTTATTAGGACAGATGACGACTCCATTCTCCATCTATGAATATGCAATTGTGCTGTCATTTGCATTTCCAGGATCACACGCATGAGGGAATTCCTTACCAAAGCTAAAACTTGGATTCAACCTCTCATTAACAGAAACTCACACATCTTTTTCTTTTTGTACCTCTTGCTTGTTTTAGGTACGTGGTGGTACAGGCGGAGTACTGTGATACATCCTGCGAGACTTAACAAGGCATGAAAGGAATGCTAAGCTGTCCTTCAAATGTTCCTCCCACCGGGGGTCATGCCATGTTATGTGGTTCATCAGTGTTTCCAGCATCAAGTAAAGAAGACTGTGATGATAAGCGAGTACCTCCTGCTCATCAAACTGTCACACTGCCATCATTTCAAAATGAATTACAAATTCATTTGTCAGTCATTACTGACAATTTGGCAAAGAGCTGAAACAGTAATCAGTGGCTGGAAAAGCTACCTGGATGTACTTAGAAATGCATTTGACATAGCAGCTTGTGTGTTTATTTTTGGTTGAAGGGCTGTGATCTGTCTATGAGATGTTCTTTAAAGTGTTCTATTCAGCTTTCTGTAAGATGATCTATAATTATATACTGCTGAAGGGCATAATGAAAGGGTACAGCAGAAATATGCTCATTTTAAGCCAAACCTTGCTGGTTTTATGAGAATAGTTTGGCTGTGGAAACATGAATGTTTGCAAAACCTTCAGAATTAGAGAAGTCTCCATTAGCACCAACTAATTGGTTTTTCACTTCATTTGAGTGAATGATTACCTGCTGTGCAAAGAGGCACAATGGTGTCAACTTTTACAACTAACTTTGCACCACTCCATCCTGAATTAACAACTACTGTAGTCACTCAGGGAGTTTTCAAATCTGCATTGTTTTATTCCAGTTACGTCGGACTCTGTTTTATTCACACAGCTATCAAATTTGTGCAGACAAAAACACATCGCACCGAGACCCTTTAGAGGAAGTGGTCTCAGTCCGGTCACACACACATTAAACAATAGAGACAATAGGTCTCCTGCATTTTGGCAGTGCTTAAAGCCCAACACACAATCATTGTAGTTTTGCATGTAAAACATAATAAAATATGACTTGACATGTTCCATCAGATGCACATATGACAGACAAAGGACAAAAAGTGGCTGACACGCCTCAGACAGGCTGCAAGACGTACTCTGATCTAAAGGCTCCCGTAGCCAGGTGCGCTTTACATACTAGGATGCACATAAACAAAATCAACAGTTGAGAATTAATTGACATCAGCTAATTAAAGTGGGTTAGCAGTGAAGTAGGCTGCCCTCCTGATATTTGGTCAGTTAGGACCTTCTTCAGGACCTTCTTGGTGTGGTTCATTTGTGGTCTGAAATCAACCTCGATTTTGTGACAGTAGTTACAGATTGTAGTAGTAGATGTGATTTTCGCGTGATTTCAAAAGCCGGGCAGCTATTTAAATCCATCTAATGATTCTGAACTATTCAGGAAGCAATCTTATTATGAGTGATCTGTATAAGTGATGTTTATATTTATGCAAATAACCATGGTAACCATGGTAACACATAAGTACAGGAATTTTCCCTGATAAATCTGTCAGTTAAAAGCAGTTACTTCTTTGTGTTGTGCTTGTATCTTGCTCTGTGTACTTTGGCAGTACATTAAGTCCATTAAAAAGTGCCTTTCATAGCAAACCCACAGTACTGCTGTACAAGACTACCAGTTTGTCACTACAACATGAGGTTGCAGTCTAATAATAATGCTAATGCTCATGATCATGATCAGTTTTTTTTCTTCATGAGCTCTTTTTGACACCAGAGAACATAAATAAACAGAAGAAGCATCAAAGTGCTGCATAACTTGCTGTCAGTCACCGGAATTTGATATTCCCATGTGGATCCTTGTCATGGACAGATGATGCTGGATGACAGTCACCAAAACTGAGTTACCTCTCATTGTGTATGACTTCACGTTTACAGCTCTTGGTTAGTTTGTAAAAGTCAGTGTGAACATGAACTAGACCAGAACTAGAAGGCAACAATGTATCACTTTTTTTCTGTGATCTGGTCCAAATTAATCAAACAGCAGGTGTGAAAGCTTCCATAAGGTCCTCCTTTTGGTGCCAACTGATACATGAATATCTAAAAAAAAAATAAGTCAGTGGTTATAGGTATGTTTCTCAATGTACATTTGTTTGTCATTGACACGGTAAAGGTTTTTGAACAAATATCCACAAAATGAAATAAGCTCAAAATGAGATGCAACTGTACACTCCCCTTATGCGCTCATCTTTTTCATCCATACTGAAATATTTCTTATGTATATATATATATATATATATAAATATATATATATATATATATATATATATATATATATATATATATATATATATATATATATATTTCAGCAATTGTATCTGCATGGAAATTTTCCCTAGTGGCTTGGTCACTCATTGAATTTAGCTGCTACCCATGCACCAGAATCTTATTGATTATCAAAATAAGAATTACGTGCAATCCCTTCCTCATTCATTCATTCTAACCTTTATTTAGAGAGGGTAGGCCGTTGAGAGTAAGCTCTCTTTTACAAGGACGCCCAGATTACAATACAAATATAAAATATAAGAAGCAATAATCGTCAGATACAAAAAGCTAATATGAACAGCTAAGCAATATAAAATATAAGAAACAATAAAAGCAATATATAAAAGCAATAAAGCACATAATATGAAAACATATTACGGCAATAAAATGCAATATATGCACATAAAAGTTAAAGCTCAATTAAAACATATGCATGCACACTGCCCTATGTCAACCTTGCTCTCTATAGACCCCCTTTTTTCTCATTTTTTCACTATCTTTGTCTTCAGGTGTATGGAGGCATGAGGGGGGGCACTAAAGGAGGACAATACATCCACTGGTTGCCAAGGACAACCCGTACGTTAGTGACTGAATGGATTCACAACCCGAACATGAACGTCTATCCCCTCTGTTTCCTCTGCAAGACTCCCGATTTCCACATTCTCTAAATTTTCAATAAATCTTAAATTTATTCAAGTGTTGCCCTGCTTTGCGGAGTAGAAATGATATTCCACCCTAATTCAGAGATGAAACCAATATTGAAACTAGGACTGAAGTTGCCGTAATAATTATTACAAAGTCCATAACAACAGGACAGAAACAATTTTTTTTAAAACATCTTCAATCACACGTGGTTCTAAGATCAACTCAGTCCCTGTCCTTTCCACAAACTAAAATCATTACCAGAAATAATCATTTCAACAGTTGCTGCCTCTGGAATCAGGAACTTCACTCCAGGAGAGGAAAAGTATCATCTCATTAATCTCAACCCAAACCCATTCTCGCTTCTGTGCTGTTTCCTTCCCTGCTACCCCACTATACTCCCTGAGTCCTACCTTGTCTGCCTTGTTTACAATGACTAATCTTTGAGTCATCTTGTGTGTTTTTTGAAAGGCCTAGCCATGACCTGAGTTCTCTGAAAATACCTCTTTGAGCTTTCAGAATTATTGTTGCTGTAGAACTTAAGAGAAAAATGTTTTTTAAAAAATGACAAAAACATACCAGTTTGATTTCCAAGTTTTGCAGAGAGATAAGTTGGATCTGGCTCTTAAATGAAACTAAACTGCTTCTACATGAGTCCAGCAAGCTATTTTTACCCCTCTTGTGTTGTTTACTATTAATTCAGTTTCCTGTGTTCTGTTAATTAATGAGAGGCTCTGTGTTCAATGCAGGTATTGTGGGATGCATAAAAGGTTTGCATGAGCAAAGACGATTTTAAAAGCAGAAATGCTACTCAGCGTCAGTACTCACAGTTATCATCTAATCACCAATTAAACACTAATCACTGGAAGATAAACATGTTGATAATGTAGACCAATAAATTAGGCATACATAATTAATGTATGTGTAATGAAATCGGCAGAAAATCGCATTTGCTTTTCAAACTGTGCTATGATAATGTGCATTAATACTGTTGCAGCTGAATTATATTAACCCAGTAGTCCCCCCCCCACTCCAACAATCTTTCTTTATTAATACTCACAACAACAACAACTCTCTCACTCACACAAGAACTGATTCAGCTGCTTGGACGTTTTGTTGTGTAGTAGATGTGAATCAGTCATTAAGACAATTCTCATGCTTGACTGGTTAAAGCTGGCATTCCCAGTCTTAAGGACCCAGACTCCAACTGGTTTCTGTTCTAATCAAAGAGTAATTACAGTGTCAGGTGATGCAATTAAGTAGCGGGTAGAAAAGCATCAGTACTCTTTGCCTCAAGGACCAAAGTTTAAAAACACACTTCTCCCGTAACTTTCTCCGAGAAATACCTGATGCATTTTTTTTCTCCCCTTCCTCTCCCTTTTTAAATGACCTGTGCTCCTCCTCCACTGTAATGGATTCTGCATCCCCTTCTCTTTAATTTGTAATTCTTTGCACAACATTTCTCTAATCAACCTCACTGTTGCCCTGTGGAATCACTTTTTTTTAGTTGTTTCAAACATGTTGAAGAAATTGGATTTTCACTGAACAGCATCAATTTTCTGTGTAAAAAAAAAAAAGTGTCATGAATGATTTTTTTTTTCCCTTCACAGCAGTGTGATACTTAACATTTATCAGTTTGATCATTTCAGACTGAATTTTGGAATTCCTCACCATTCATCTGCACTTAAAAGCTTTTATTCACAAGAATTATTTTTATTCATCTCGCAACAGCCTGATTTTTCAAGCAGAGACACATAATGCATTTTCAGCACTTTTAACTTCAGCTTCAACACCATATTTCAGAGACCAACTAGTAATTCATAGGTATCAATATAGACATCTTCATGCCCAGAGAAGGACAGTCAGTCATATACTCTCAATTTTGTTGTGCATAGTAACTTTCTAATTAATTAAATTGGATTAATACTAATTGAGAAAAGCGTGCAGAAACAGCTACATAACTTTTTGGCTTGGTGTGAGTCTAAGAATATTATTCAATAGACCCTTTTCACAGCAGACATTGTGACATGTCAAAGCAGGAAAAGCACAGGTGTAAATAATAACACTAATGATAGCTCCATTCCATTACTTGTCCCTTTAAGCCATGTCAGTGAGTGAGCATGCATAATACCAGAGTGCTGGATCTGACTCACCAATCAAAAGGGTCTATGATTGGAAGAGCAATGCTTTCAAAATGTTCATATTGTCATAGCACAAAATGTACCAAATAGTACCGAAGTACAAAATTATTTTTGCTAAAGGTAAGGTTTGTGGTGTCTAATGTGCAACTGAAAACTTAAACCGAAGATATTTTTAAGCCACATTCAGAAGATATCTGTCATATTAGAGGCCTCGGTTGTATGGAATAAAAGGGGCAAAACATTTTGGCATATTATATATATTATATATCATGACATCCTGACTTCAACACGATATTAAAGAAAATATTAGACATACTAAACCACTCTTTGCAACACCAAACCTCTCTGCTTTTATATATTCAGTAAATCTGTAAAGAATTTAATATATAAACATCTGAACACATTGATAAGATGTGTAATTTTTTTTGCAACATAATTTCAAAGTGTGATAGTAAAATGTTATGCATGGCCAGAGGGTAAATTTATTTAATAGCATATTTTACAGAGTTAGAAGCAGATCAAGGTTTCACAAATGGTTACTTGCTTCCCCAGACTACAGCATAGTTTTACCAGTTTAAGATTTCTGCACATCTGACTTTTTGTCACCAGATTTAACACATTTGACACTCATGAGTTGTGTAATGATCTTTATTGCAGCATCCAGAGAATAGCTGGTAAGAATCAGTCTTGTTTTTTGCACTGGACTGGAGGAAAACGCTTGCTGTCACTCTATAAAGAAGGTGACAGTACAGACTGTACCCTCTTCAAAAAATCTTGAGGTAATTGATACTTTTGCATATATCTGGATGTGACTTGGACATGCAAACAACAGGCTCCTAGGCTGAACATAAGCAAAATTTAAAATAAATAAATACATTTAAAAAAAACAGACATGTTACTATTAATACATTTAATTTCCCTTGCATACTCTGTAGGTACCTGTAGGGAGAAAATGAACATTTCTATCTCTCTAGGCCCTGGGTACTTAATTCTGCTTCCTTCAGGGCCAGTGTCTTGCAGGTGTTTGATCCTCCCTGACAGTTAACAAGACACACCTTCTCTACTACTTGGCAGCAAGTGTTGCACATTAACTATCAAGAAGGATCAGAAGGAGGATCAAAAAGCTGGAGGACACCAGCCCTCGAGGAGCAGAATTGAGTGTCTAGGCTCCAGGCCAAAACAGGGGCTTGTCATGAAGCCCAGCACTCTACCAGCAGAAAAAAGGAAAAAAAAAGCTCTTCTAAGGTGGTCCTCTGTCACCTTGAATTGAGGGCTTTTATACAGCAAAGTAGAAGCACAAGGCAGTAATATGTAGTTTTTCAAGGTCATGAGAAAATACAAGTGCACTGCAGGAACAGACACTAGTGTGGTGGTCTCTATGAACCTTTCAGACAGAGTTAGTTTCCCAAAAGATGATAGGTATTCATTTCAACTCATTCAGATACTGTAGGTGTAATATTTCTCTAGTTTATAGAGGTGAGTGTGGATATAGAGTCATTGAGCAAATTGCTGGATTGAGCTTTTAATCATGTATCTATTTATTCATTTAAATTCTTTTAATGATGAGCAATGCAATTAGGCCTGAGGCAACTACATCATGGTTTGATTCTTATCCAAAAGTCTCTGTGTTAATGAACGTGGTCAGAGACTTCAGAGTTGGCTGACAAACTGCAAAGTATTTATGAACTCAGATGTAAAATTCAACCCAGAGGACAAACAAGCAAACTTCGATGTAATAAAAAGTATATTTTGAAGCTACTTATCTCGAAGCCCAAATACATTATTAACCCTTTTGATGCGTGTGTTCATACCAAATTGAGTAAGATCTGTGGTATCAATGCTCTTTCAAACATCCGAAGTGTTCATTGAGTGATTGTTAAAACCACTGAGGGTAGAAACATCAGCTCCAGTCTGCAATGAAGAAATTGGGGCATTCCCTTTTAAGAAATAGGATCCCAGCACATTTGCTAAATACTGCAGAAACAGGAGACATTTGCATAACTGGAGTCGTTCACAGTTGTAAAAAGAAACAAAACACAAATCTGATTTATTATAGCAGAAAACAACAACAACAATTTCTCCAGGACAGAAGCATACAGGGAACAAAAGTTTTAATTAATAATTTAAGAAATTCAAGACGCTAAAAGGTTTAATACCAGTGGAAGTTTAGTCCAGGCAAGTGTGGCTAAGCTACAATTGTAGTTGGATAATGTGCTAAATATCAGGTGATACCAAAGCACTTTTTTGATGTATGTTTATTGTACATAAAATAAACCAAATACAATATAAAACAAGCAGAATTTATAAGAACAAATTGCATTTTAACTTAAAAAGCTTTTTTTAAATTAAATATGTGCATTCAATTAACATTAACATAAGAAATACAAGGGATATTTTTAGGGGTGTGCCCGAATATAAATACATTATTTGGCAAAGCATAAATAGCGTTTTTTTTGTTTTTTTGTACAAATATAAGTGTCATTCAAAAATTGTTTGTTTTCGGGAAGAAAAAAACCCATGTCAAATACCAGCGTTCAGGTCAGTTACATCTCTATCTCAGTCTCTCTCTTCTGCTCCACTGTTCCGTCTATCAGCAGGTCTCAACGAGGGGAGTCACATCCACCTGCTATATGACACACATTTCCTAATTTGAACATCACTCCCAGAGTTGGGGGTGTTCCCCAGAGATAAAGCTGAGCTACTGACACAAGCAAAGTGCTTACAAGGGACTTTCCATAACCTGTTCTTGCCCTTCTCCTTTCCACAAAGTTAGGTTGTAAATGAAAAGTACAAAGCAAGAATCACCTTTGAAGTTCCTCCCTACACATTACACAGTGTGCTGTCTCTGTGTTATGGGTGTATAAATAGGTAGAGGTCTGTCTGCAATGAGGCGATGAGTAAAGTTTTAGCTCAGTAGCCAGTGCAGTCATGTATGATCTGGGAGGCTTGAGTTTGAGTTTGACGTTTCAGGGGACCTCCTTCATAAGGTAGTTTATTCATGAAAACTTATTGCAACACTTTAATTTTCTAAAATTAAAAGCGTAATAAAAACAAAAACAGGATTTTTAAGCGTCTTTCCACTTTTATTCTAATATAAATACAAATACAAATAATTTTGCTGCCTAAACAAATATATAAACAAATACAAATACTGGGCCTCTGCACATCCCTAGATGTTTTGTGGAAAATCAGTTTAACCAAATGAAAGAAAAACTCAAACATAAAAATAGCACATAAATGAGTAGCAAGATTAACACAACCTCTCTCTGACCTTTTTTTCCATTACCAGCTTTTGAAAATGAATAAATAGATTTGAACTTTATCAAAATGTCATGTTTTGACACATTAACTTTTCTTTTATTAAAACCTGTCTTATTATGGCCACTGACTACTTTTTACTCCTGTCCACTCAGTATCTCCCAGTATCACCACAGCTCGGCTGCTGCTCTGCCAGAGAGCAGCAAAAGATGTGTTACATCATTTACATAAATAGACACAAGAGGACAAGATGCAGGAGCTGGAAGAGTCTGCAGCTCTAGACTACAGTGTCTGTCTGCTGTTTGCATTCATGAAGCTAACACTTCAACTTTTACACGTCAGCTTTAACACATCAGTTAGCCAAGAACTTTTCATATCATGTGACACAGGAGCTGTGGCAACATACATGCAACGTACTGAGGGTTTACATGACAGTATCAGTCAGTTTAAAAAAATCTGTAACATGGCTGAATGTATTGTTTCAATGTTGGCAACATTAAACCACCACAACATGTAAGTGAAAAACTATGGCATCAGAAGTTTGTTCAAATGCCTAAAACTAACCTATATATTTATGTTACATTTATTTTAACACTGACCACCACCTTTCCCTAACCTTAAAGAGCAACTCAACACCTGATAAAAGGTTGGTTTAATGGTGGGTGTGGTCAGAGGTGCAACAGATACAAAACTTTCAACCAGAGATGTCAGTGAAAGCACAAAAAAGGTTCAGACAGGACAATATAACATCAGGGTAAAGACCTAAAACATAATGTTTAGTTTGTAAGATGTGCTTTGTTATTTATTATGGTAATTATGAAAAAAGTGAACAGAGACAGTGGGAGATTTGTGTATTTGGGGGAAAATGTCTAAGCCTATTCTTGGAAAAAGAAGTTTACAATCTGCTTTAAACAGTTGGTTTAAGTTTATAACCTTGTGAAAACTGTAACAGCAGAGTCCAGCTACAGGCCTGTGTTGATATGAAATTTCACTTCTGTTGCAGATTCAGTTTGACTGGCTAACTTTTGAAGTGCTGTTCAAATGAAGAATTGATACATGAATCAACCCATCTCTAGAGCCTTCTCTAAGCACTGTCAGACTCCCTGCCAATTAATAACACAGTACAATCTTCTGCAGAGACATATTTCATGTGTATGAATCTGAAACTGAAATTACTGTGGGGACCTGCTGATAGTTTACTGACTCTTCAAGAGTGCAAAAAAACAGGCTGGTGCAAGGAAAAACCTTGAGTCTCTTCAGCAAGCCAAATATTATAACTCTAACATTGTTGGCAGAAATAGTAATTCCTTTCAAACCTGTGAAACATCACATTAACATTTTATTCATTGAGGTCAGTTATATACATCTCAATAGAAAATAAAGTGTTTTTGTGACCTCCAACAGTCCAGGATCACCCAGCACAGGCCACCTGGTCAAGGGCTTCACCAAGACGCATTATTTTTCAAATCAATACCTCCACATCGCAGAGCTTTGAAAGAAGACTAATTTCCTTATCAATCCATGCAGGTAATGATCTCATTAATTCACTGTTGATTCATTTTCAGCTGAGTGGATATTAACCTTTTGCCAGTAATCATTAATTTTCTGTGGGAGAGGTGTGGTATGTTGTGATTGGAGCTACATAAACAAAACAATTAATAGGCTCTCGACACTAGAGGTCCTTCATGATGTCCAGCTGACTTCTTACACTCAAATGATCGATTTATTGATCCTCCCCCTCAGAACTGTTCTAATCTCACCTCACACAGGGTATGCTTGGCCCCAGAAGTGACAAGGGGGGTTATTTGTGTTGTTTTGTGTAGTCATGCATGTATTTTGAGGACAATTATCATGCTCTGAATACTCATAACTTTGCAGCAGGCAATCAGGGATTACCGTGCAACACCTGGTCACTGCTTTCCATTTTATCTCTGACTAAATGGAATGACACTAAGGGCACTATTATTGATGATTTAAAAGTTTGAAAAGTTTTAATTAGCTAAGAAAACTATCTCAAATGCATACAGTATGATAATTGTTTTTGGGGTTTTTTTACAGACCAATCCTCTTATTTTTCCAAATTAATTCCTTATTTCTAATCAGAATCATAAGAACCAATCCTTATTTAAACTCTGGAGAAAACATCCTTGATATCTTCTGTAAACTGAAACTAAAAAGTTTTAAAGGGGGAGTAAGGCTTTTTAGAGCCATAAGCTATCGATCACCCTCAAAGCTCCCTCTTTGGACATTTAAGAAGATGTTTCACCACAAAGTTTCTCTAAGAAGTTGCCACTCACCATTTTTCTCACTAAAGAGTTTTTGTAAGTAAATCCAGTACCCAATAAAGACTGCTTTACTCTTAAAATTGCATTGCAAGTTCTATCAAACACTGACTCTCACTGTCACTATGTGTATAAGTACACTGCATAGCTTGTAAGTGATTTTTAAAGTGGTAGTAATTACATTTGCCAGAGTCACTAAAGTAACTTCCTTTAAATTCTACTCCCGATCTAACCTCTCTGTTCACTCTCAACAGAACGCAGAGCTCATACTGAGTATCTTTGCCTATAACTCACCCTGCATTTGAATATTGTGTATAGTATACTACATACTGTAATGCTGTGAGTTACATTGACAGTTTTTGTTTTCAGTGCTCCTCACACAGGCCTCACTTCAGTTGATAGGCTTCCACTATGGACTGTACAAAAAATAACCCTAAGCCACCCTGACTTCACTCATTGGTTCATGGACTCCCTTTATGAAGCCTCGAGTTTGCATTTTGACTGTAGCCATCTTGGATTTTTGTAGCCAGAAGTGACCATATTTTGATGAGAGGGTGGAGCTGATCCTGTGGCTAGCTGCTAGCTTGGTTATCACGGTGCATTTACAGTCTATGCTTTACTGTGATAATGCTAATGCTAGTTTTTGCTTGTGAAAAACCTGGCTTAAAACCATTGAGATGAAATGTACTTACTGGAAAAACTGAACATCTGACTCCTTAGAGGGTCTTTTAGTGCAAGTAAATGCTGAACAAGACTTTTTTAGGCAACCAAAATGTTACAATTAACTTTCATGAACTGAAAACATACTGAAATAGTGATGGCAACGATAATCTATGAATCTGGGGTTACACCCCAACATTGTTGCTGTGGTAGCAACCTGTTAGCGGCCACGCCCTCAATCATGCATAACTTTAAGCCTTAATCAAATTTAAACGGGTGAATTATATAAAACTTCACCCCCGTACAGTTGTCATGAATCAGGAAATTAGCTATAGATACCCAAACCTTTTTTTGTACCAGGCTGTAAACATTTCTGCTGTAAAGTTGGGCATTTTAACATGGGGAATACGGAGATTGACTTGCTTATGGAGTCAGCCTCAATTGGCCATTTGAGGAACTGCAGTTTTTGGTACTTCTGTGTTGGCTTCATTTTTCAGCCTGGGAGATTGCCGCTTGGCTTCCACACCAGAATATCACACTCATTTATTTTTACTGACATCTCTGTAAGGCACCTACAAAAGGAGTCCAGTAAATCCTCAACCAAACAGGGAGTTTTACAGAAACAAGACAAGTGAAAAAAGGTGCACAGAGTGTATGTGTTCAGAATGGTAAGGCATGATATGGTGCGGTGAAGTTTACTAAGTATTAGTGCATCATACAGGTATAAAGTCTGTTTTCAGGGAAATGATATCAAGTTAAAATGTTCAGCATAAATTGTTAAAACTGTGTCCTGAGAAGGTCCTGAGAAAAATAATAAATACTGTCTCAGTTTAAATCAAAACAGAGTTTATAACTTAAAAGAATTAGGTGACAATGTTTGGGTAACAAAAAATACTTTACGTAGGAAGAAGAAAAAAGCGAGTGTGTTGCTTTACAGCAAGACTAAAAGAAGGCAAAAACTTTCACACTTCAGAGAATCAACAGCCAGCGGCCCATCGCCCGGCACTAATGAGGGTATTTTCTGTGGGAAGAAGTGTCAACAGTGTATGTATTCATTTTACAAGAAGTTTTGATTATGAAACATTGAAATATTTATCACAATTAAATGCTTTTATAAAATTATAAAGTGGTTTAGTGTAAGTTTCATTGGTCAGTGCTGTAAGTCAGACATAATCTTGTACCACTACAGAACATAATACATTACATGAATAACAACAGAGGTATGAGGGACAAGGGTAGTGTATAGTGTAGTAGGGTAAAATATTGAGATTGATAAGAGATGATGGATCGGTGCTTCAAAATATAAATACAGGGTATACACGGTATAGAATAGATAAAATATGCCTTGTTATTGTTGTTTCTCGTGTATTAAATCTAACCTCAGTCAAAGTTGGACAGCTGCATCTTTTTATCATGTTTGATTGCTCTCTTTTCCATCTAGTCATGACAACAGTTTATATTTCCTATCAACATAAATTTTCCCAGCTAAACGTTGCTAAATGATATACTAGCCACTCCTGCACCAGCAATACCTCTGTCAGCCTGGAGATAAAGTTTGAAGGAGTACACTTGACCCTACATGTGGCAGGCATAAATCTTGGAATGACAAAAAGCATCGCACCCTGCATGCAAATAGGCCCAGAATCATGATTTTTTTAGGCCCTGAGAGGTGCAGAAACTTCATGTCTGACATGCAGTATTTCTCAGACCAGACAGTGGCAGTGAAGTCAAAAGTACTTACTTGACTAAGACTTTAAACTGAATTTATTCCTTAAAGTAGGAGATGTTATATATTATTTAATAATGATATTTGTTCATTCAGAACTATTGAATCTGAATTATTGTGTGTCCTGCTTTCTGGTTTGTCAGAATTCAGATTTAATATAATTTTCATTGTAGGTATTGTATACAGACTCTTTTATTTGACTATTTTTTTGCTTTTCTATTCCTATGAACATCCCGCAATGGCATTTATTCCCTTTACTGTAGCTTCTAACCCTGACCTCCTAACCCTCATTACACTGGCATGCTCTGACCACTTTACACCAAGAGTACTTTATTTAAAATTCTTAGGTTTTCATAAATACTAAATATTTCATTTTCAAATAATGAATATCTTTGTATAAAATGACTACTTTCTAGACTAAATGGATTCTAACATTTCACTCAATTTATTTTGAGTTTTCTGTAACACGAAGATATACAGATTATAGAGTGTGACAATATTTTATCTGACTTTCAAAACATTATGATTCAAGGAGTTAACAATAAACACTTACATGCCCAAATGTAATCATCTTAACCTTAATCTTTTCTGAAAAACAGATTCTAACCTTAACTGTAAACACCGTCCCTAACCACTTAAGGCTTTTCAAGTAGGGACCTGCCAAAACGATCACATTACAAAAAATGTTCAAATTCTGAAGGTCTGCTGCTCAAATTGGCTCCTACAAAGATACAAATACACACACTTAGACTGTTTACTGCCCATTTGTTCACTAAACATGCACAGATGCATTCATGCGTATGCATACTGTATGTAAACCCCCCCAAAAAACAGTTATTTTGTGTCTGCAGGATACATTTGCTGTTGGTATTTGTCTGTTTTTTGTTCTTTATTCTTCCTCCTAGTTCTTTTAGGCTTTCATAAGCAATTACATTACTTAACCACCTTTGCTAAATTTCTTTGTTTCCAGTCTCAACTGATGTCGTCATCACTTCTGCGTGAAATGCACTTTAAATAAAAAAAATTTGATTTGTTTTCATTGGAACAACATTGAGTGAACAATGGCTCTGATTTAATCTTTCACTGGGTGGCAACATGTCGATATGTTTGTTCACTGGACTGAGTCAGTTGCAACCATTGCATCCTGATGCTGACAATGCATAAATGATGCAGGACTCAAAGGCATGTCAGGTTTTTGCCTCAAGCAATCCAAGCTCCTAAGCAAAACACTGCAGACAAATGCTGAAGTGAAAAATATGGTTAGTGCACGAAAACATCATTAGCTACTTACAGAGGACAGGACTCCAACATCTCTGACAAACATGCTGGGTTATTTAGAGTATTGTTTTCAGTATTTAGCATCATATACTGCAGTACACTCCCAACACAGGGAATATGAAGACAATACAACTTCAAATATTGAGCAGTTGTGTGTGCAGTTCAGTATGTGTGTGTTCCTGAGATGCATCCTGTTGGGAATAAGTTTTGAACAGGTTTAGTGTAATGAACCTTCTTGGGATTATACAACGGCATGTAGGTATTCCCAGCCTGCTGTCCATGCTGTCAAACAACAAGCGATATGTTAATGTATTCAACAAATAAGACCATCTCCTGTCTGCTGGATACAACAATTTATGTATTTTATGGCAGAAACCAGCTCTCAAAGACTCCTTTTATAATCAAGAAGTGGAGTCGGAGATGCACACAGATTCTGCAAACATACTGATTAGACTCTTTTTTTTTCTTGCGAGAAGAGACTTAGCACAAAGCCTTTTACAGGTAAGAGGACTAAGAATCTTTGGGGATTTAAAGTGAAATCTTTTGAAAAGAACCTAAAAAAATGTAGTAGAATAACATCTGTCCCTGAAAATTGTTTGGACACTCTACCTTCGTTTGAATAGTGAAAAAGGATTATCATTTAATTGCATAGGAAATTGACAGCATAGGAAATCATGATGAAGATCAGGCATGCTGTGGCGAAGACACAGAATAACTGAAAACAATAAATGTCTAATAGAAAGACAGGGCAGACAGGGATTCAGTGTGGAGAAATGAAGTCAAGTTGTTGTGATCCCTGGTGTGCACGTAAAGCTTCTAGAAACTCCACTAAAGCATATTCATTTATTACTGAATGTAGAAGACTAGCCAATGTTTTCACAGTAGTATGTGTACCTCTCAATTATAATTTAGACACATAGCTTTCAACGTTGGAGTCATTGATCTGTTTCAGGAGAAGATTTGCTATGCGTAGGTTATAGCAGGCTGAAAAAAATTCTCATTCTGAGCACAAACATTCTTTGTTGTTTCAGTGATATGCAAACAAGACATACAGCAAGGAGAATCTGTCCCTAAATCGAGACAGAATTCAGTTTGAAGAAGTCAGCGTGGAGTGAACTGAATATAGCTCACCACTATGAGCAACTGTCCAAAGGCATTTACAGTGTTGTGACTTGAGTCAAATGGAAGCCCGAGGCCATGCACATACAAACTAAAGCATTTTGAAAACCATTTCAGCTCCTAAAAAAATAAAAAGAACCTTTCAACCTCACACCTATATGTGCTTTATTTTCTGACTTTTTTTTTTTGGAAAAACAAAACAATCTGATGGTTCTGGCTCTCTGGGCACAAGTGGTATTATGTGTCTCACATCATGTGTGCATGCGTTCAATGAAGGATATATTATCATGGTACTGTACCTTTTATGCATTTATTACCCCTAAAGGGCATGATTCAATAATTATAATAATAGCTCTCCATAGAGGTGTCATGATCCGGATATTAATAACTACCTGTACAATGTGACACCACAGGTATATAAACACACCTCCCCAAACACGGCCGACATGCAGCCTTTCACCTTTCTATTTTTACGCCGACTCCCAGGCAGGGGCTTCAAATTGCAAAAGTGTTTGATTTGGCTGAGAATCAAACCGCATGAATCCTCCTTCACATAAGTGCGCACATCCACATTCCTACATATTTATATCCATGTCATCATAGTTAATATTATATACAAACAACTGCTCATGGTGGTGGAGATGCTGCATCTCATTTTAATGTCTAAGCATGTACAGCACCAACTGCTCATGGTAAAGAGGCTTTATCGTACCCTATTAACCTCCTGAGAAGTAAAATTGATGAGTGATAAGGACAAGACTTTTTGAAAAGCAGTATGCGTCATGTCAGCGTATGGTTTTCTGTCAATCAGTGTTGGCAAGAAAGCTCAGATGAAACAGAGGAGGTTTCCAAGTCTTTCAGGGGTCAATATGTATGTTCCCTCTTCACAGCAGGAGACGTTTCACTTCTCATTAAAATTAAACAGAGAAAAAGAGATTTTATATGGATAAATACCTCTACAGCTATTTCAATAAGCCAGTATTGCCAGTATGTGTTCATACGTCTAAGCCTGGCCGCGAAAAAACACAGACATGAAAAGATCATATAAAATATTAATAGCAAGAAAATAGATATAAACACGTCATAACCTCATATGAAAAATTAATAAATTTGTGCTTCTATAACAATGATAAGTAGATCTTTTTTTTAACTCATGATGTCCCATCTGTTTTCACAAATATTCAAAATTAATTTGACCACCACTCCAAATTGCAATGGGCTTTCCATGGTGAGAGATGGTGAGAGATCAATCAGCAAGTGCTCCACAATGACACATTTTTACATTCCAGTTCAAGATCATAGTAATTATGAGGGGAACATAGGAGGAAATCAGGTGAGGTTACTATAGAGCAACAAAACATTGTACTGTAACACCGGAGATTGCTGTTCGTATCCTGTTTTCAACTGTGAGTTAAGTTTTTTTTTCTTTTTTAAACCATGATTCTGATTGTCCCCTAACCTTCTTTTCCGTGTTAGCAAAACATTCCTGTATCCCCCCCAAAAGACACTGTTACCAGTGGAAATGTGAATCAGTGTACATGGATGTTTAAATGTTTAATTTTCTCCCAGAGCTTAAATTGAATGTTTGATAAGAAAGGCCCAAGCAGTCCCTCTGTTGTTTATGAGGCTTAGAGATGCAAGTGCGGAGCTTTTCAAGACACACAGCAGAAACCGCACTGTGCATACAAGAATTTGTTTATACTGTCACTGTTACAACATAATATTTGATTCCAAGGCAGAGGTTTCATCTGCCTAACAAATCAAGGTTATACCGAGAGAGAGATAACTCATGCAATTTCTGTGGGAGAAGTGCTCGCTGCTTGCGTGACAAAAAAAAAAAATCAGCTCTCACTGGCTGCAGTGTGCTATAGATGACGAGGTCAAAAGGAGATGGCAGAGGACTCTTAATTAAAAGTCACTGGTGATACAACCCAAATTCAACCTGTCCAGTCATTTCTTTACTGACAAAGAATCATTACATTAGATGTCAGAGTGGATCAATATTCTGACAGGGTGAGGTACCCTCATTCCCATCTCCCTCTGCGAATCTGTGCATTGACTGCAAACCTTAAGCAACAAGAAGGATGAGGTCAAAGATTTGTTCAAATCAGCACCTCCATCCCCGCAGCTAAGACAGGGGGAATCACTCTTCGTTTGTTGAGGCAGACTGTACCAGCGAGGCATCATTAAATTCCTTCTCACTGCTTATTGTGCATAATTCATATTCACCCATTGAAATATAAATGTTGCTGTGTTGCAGAAACTCTGCTAGACCGAGGCACAAGATGAGGGCCAGAATCAAAACCCCAAGTGGGACTTCAGGTTCAAGGAAAAAAGTATGGGTGAAGACTTCTTTGGACAGTTGTGGATCACCTGCAGCAAAATCAATTTACAATGTTATCCTGAGACACACAGGGAACAGATAAACAAAGACAGTCATTTAATTGGTCATTATGTGAAACACTTCTCACTCACATTATGCTTTGCAAAAGATCTCGAGTTAGTGATAGCACCATGCACCATGAAGATATTAAATTCAGAGCAGTAATTTATAAGAATGCGTTGAAAAGATTAATGTGTTGTAGTCATTTTTTCACTGCTGGGATGTGCCAATGAGCAGTCTGAACACTTGTTGTCTAGACAAACGGACTCTGTGTCTTTTACACCAATTTCTTTAACTATTAAATCCTTGTTTTCTAATAAAAAAAATATCAATAATGAAGTTTGGAAAGTCAGATAAAGTTAAAACTTATTTGTCAAACCAAAAAGATGCCCAGGACAAAGCATCACTTAAAATGTTGCACTTCTAGTCTAGTCATGAACTGGGAAGTCCTGACCTGATCACAATTTTTACTTTGGCTTACAGTTTTTTTTACGATTGCTTAAGCACAATTTTGAAAACAGGGCTCATTTTGTCAAAACACTACACACAATTCACACAACCACACACATACAAGTAGCAGGACACCTCAGGTCTTTTGCAAAATTAAACTCTTCATTTAAAACTATAAAGTAATTTATAAAAACCCAATTTTGTCACCATATGGCACACATGGTTCCTACGATCTGATTCAGTTTGAACCAGTGACACACTGCTGTGTTCAATTTCTGCTTTTCTAATGATATAGTCTGGGTTTGATTTTTTCAGAGAGTAAAGTACATGAATATATTGACCAGTACTGCACACTGATGAAAATATTTATTTTCCTCCGCATTGTAAAATCAGTCAATACTGTACATCCATGCATTTCCAAATGGTGCATTTTGCACTGAAAATCAGAAATGAACATATTCTAAATAGAATACAGTACATAAACACAGCAAAAACATTTGTGGAGTCAAAAAAGAAAGCAGGAATTTAAAAAAAAAACCCTAAGCATCATCTCTTCACCTAGTTGGATCTGGCAATAGCATTCGTCCCCATCACAGGCTATGTTTTCTCTCACCAGACAGCGAGGGAAGAATCATCTCGAATGGCAAATCCATCCTTGCACAGACCCTGAATCAATTTGGTCGCAGGCCTCCTCCATGGCTTGAATGAGGGGTTCTTGACACAGGGCTGGAGATCGTAAACCGTCCACCGCCATGCCGAAAAAACTCCTCAATGGGGTTGGGGAAGAAAGAGTATGGTGTTAGGTATTGTAGTGAAAATTGTGGATGCTGTTGAAACCAGTTTTGGACCAGAGCAGATAAGTGGAAAGATACATTGAACCAGATGACAATGTATCTCATCCGCTCTGCATCTATTTGGGCTTCTGCTGTGACGATGTTGTGCAATCTGTCTAAAAATGGGAGTATGTGGTCTGTGTTGTAAGGACCTGAGTTGGCATGGCGGTGGAGGACCTCATTCTGCTCAATCGTAGCACACACTGTGATGGTACCACCACGTTGTCCCAGGACATTCAAAATAGCTCTGTGGCCAATGATGTTTTCCCTCTTTGTCAGGTTAGACCCAGCCTCATCTATGAGGATAAATTCATGCGAGATTGCATCAGCATCCATTTTGCATTGTGTAATTCAATATAGGCCTACTATAAATTTACATGTAAAAAGGTTCTGTGTGCAGTGCACAATACTGAAGTGTATTACTTACCTCCACATATTCATGCCGCAGGTCTTTTACTCTCAGAATTTCTTTCAAATGGTACTCTGTAGAGTTGTTTCATCTGCATGTGATGTTTTCTAAGGATTCGCCCCAGTGTTGATAGAGAGACCTGACGAACATTATTGAAAACTGTGGTGATTGAGGATGTTTGTTTGAATTCCTCTGAGGCATATCGCATTATTGGCCAAAATCATGTTTATGATAGCTCTCTCTTGTTCCTCTGAGAATATGCGGCCTCTTCCTCCTTGACATTCTCGACCCTCTATGTAGACCAATCAAAATACATGTAAAATGTCACAGGACAGTGTACAAGACATTGTTTCAAACATGGAATGCGGTGAATTGTAAAAGTACAGATGTAGTGCATATAGCAGGCTATATTGTACCCCATTTTACTGTAGACAGTAAAAGTTGTGTTTCACCTGTGCTCTTGTTGAAATGTCCGAATTACTGTTGCAACAGTATATCTGCTGAGATTGACCTGAACTCTCTCCAGCCTCTCTCAGTGTCAACCTATGGTCTACAACACTGTCAACCAATGTTGCTCAAATCTCATTTAAAAACTCTGATCCTTGTCTTCTTCCTCCTCGTCTTCCTACATCCTCCTCCAGGTCCACCTCTACCTCCTCCACTCCCTATCCCTCTTCATCGGAAATTTTCTGTGGTGGTCCTAGTAATATTTGTTGTTCAAGTGTACTGAAGTAGCATATCACATAACATGCTTATGCTACGGTTGAATAAAAAAAGAAAAAATGGTATAAATGCAGTTGCAAGAACAACACTTTCCACTCATATCTTGGGATGTTTGATTTGAAAGAGAACGTATTTTAATTTTATGTGTTAATTCCCTCTTGCTCTTTCATCTATTTCTATCTGCTGATGTCTGTTAACATATTGTCTCATCCATATGTTTGACTTTATATCCACGCCATGACGTCTTTCAGAGCGCACAAACACTGTAAACACACCTGTCACCCGCCCAGCACGAAAACGGAAACATTGTGGCTACACCTTATTTTTATTAAGTCTATTGGCTACACACAGCGTGGCACGGCTATGCTAATGATGCTAGCCATGCTAACTAGCGGCTAGCCACCGCGCAGGTTGGTAAAATGGATCCGTCACATCTCTTTGTATCCGCATGTTGGTGCTCCTGTCAGTGTCAGAGCCTGTGATCAGTTGGTAAATGTGTGTTTTTAAAATTTATTTTGGAACTGCACTCACTTGCAATGGTCATCATTAGTTATAGGGCTGGTCTGTGGCCAGTCCAGCTAAAAATTCACAGCCTTTAAATGTGCGAACAGACTAACATTGCGACAATACTGTGTCTTCATTAGAGTCAAATTGGACAAAGACATGACATGAGGCAAACAACATACTGTATATAGTCGGCCTAGACCGGCTGGACAACTGTCATTGGATAATTGGGTTTCAATTCTATTGGATAATGAATCAAAGGGTGAGAGTTGGCATAGTCAGTGTCCAAGTGTAACACCCCTAACACTGTGTCAGAAACAAAAGAACACAGACCTTAACATAGACAAAAATAAAAGTGTAAAAAAGTATAAATACAAATATCTGTCAAATGTGACAAACTAAACATGACAAATCCAGCTCTTCATTTATGCGAAAGAGCTAGCAATATGTCAGAAACAGATTGAATCAACACAAACCTCTCTTGAAGTTACAAAGATAAAAGTACAAAAAGTACAGGTACTTTGTCAAATGCGACAAATTAGAGGAAACATGACAAACTCTGTTCTTCATTTATGCCACAGGGCTCCACTGTGTTCAGAGTGTGAATACAATATGCCTCTCCGCACATCACCTCACTCCTCTCTGAGCAGTGAGTTGATGATGTCACCACCTCTAGGAGTGGGTGAAATTTGCTCTATTCCTCAGAACTTTAATGACGCTGCAGAGCTGTGTTTAGCCTTTGCATAAAGTCGAGCAGCGGCATAATCCATGTTTTGTGTACGTATTGCAGTGTTATGTTCAGATATGTGACTCTTTAAAGCTCTTTTTGTTTGTCCAACATAAACCAGACCACGGGGACATTTCAGCATAAAGACAACATGTGTGCTGCTGCAGTTAATGAGGATTTAATTAAGAATTTTTTACCAGTATGTGGATGTGTAAAGTACTTGGTGAGTTAGAACACTGTGCACAGTGGCCACAGCGGAAAAAACCTGTAGTGTTGATAGTCCTCCAGCCCCCCTTTTTTTCCTCTGAAAGTCTGCTGTCCTCGAGCTGAGAAGCACCTGATTCAGCTGTATTTTACTGGAACATGTGCTGAGAACCCTGTATCACTGAAGCCCTTGACTGATGTAACATGGTATACATTTGCACCAATCCATCTTTAAACTCCTAATACTAATACTGATACTTCAAATTGGGGTATCTGCTGATACGGATTATACTGATCTGATACCAGTTCTCCTTTTTTCACAAATTTAAAATCTGTGTACCAGTGTGTGGAATCATTTTTATGCCTTAAAACCCAAGTCAGAGGCCCCTTGTGATTGAATAAATGTAAATGATAGAGGAAACATTGCATTCTTATACTGACATTGACATAGGAGCTTAATATGGATCAGTCACATCATGGCCGATAACTGATCTGCTGAATAAGGTGAATACATTGCATCGGTGCATCCCTAGTATGTAATACATGTTACGATAAATATAAAGAGAATATCGTATATGTCACATCTCCATGAGACTTGTCTTGGTGCTGTGTGCTCTGTTCACTGCTGGGATCCCAAGTGAATCAACACAATGTCGCTGTATTCTTGTCTTATTCACAGGGATGTAGCTTCCCTGGGCTTTGCCTGCATTTAGGTGAGCTACTCCTCTTGTGCAGTGATCCCTGCAGAGTGATTCACTGTCCCGTCTCTCTCTTACATCCTCCCAAATCCTTCTAAGTTGGCCTGCTCTCAACCCCCTGAATCATTATCAGTCAGCCAGCATCATGTTCACCATCAAGTGTGAAGCATCATTTACGGAAACATTACATTTTCCAGCTGTTGGCGCTTGCCTGCACCAAAATGAAAAACTTCCAAGAATGAAGTGCCACCTGTACCCACAATAATAGACTGGAATTTTATCTTCTTAGCGCAATGTGAACAAAAGATTTTAGAGATTGGTTTTTATCACAGACCAATATTGTACAAGCCCTCCATTGCTATGGTTTAGTGTGTGTGTGTGTGTGTGTGTGTGCATGTGTGTGTGTGTGTGTGTGTGTGTGTGTGTGTGTGTGTGTGCGGTCACTTAGCAGTGGCCTTGGGAGCAGGTTACTTCCCGGCTGTAGCACAGTATTAATGATGGGAGTGCAGGTTGGTGAAGTTGATCCTATCTATGGCGCTCATTCATTTTACCTTTCCTGTCAAAGCACTGTGTGGAGAATGCACGTAATGAATAATATACCAGAAGACTAACAGCAGGGTAATTACGGGATAATGAATGCACCTGCATTTTGCCTACAATGTCAGGAAGAAAACGACTTGCAATATGCTGGAAATCACTGCTGCTCATCCCAGGAGTGCACTCACTCACGCTATAGGAAACCACATAGAGGGAGTCATGTGCTTTATAGAGCCCCAACTAGTTTGTGTTTTAATAGATTCAGCTGGGCAGTTGTCTGTCAAAGCAGCATTTTACAGTATGCTGCCACACCACTGTTATTTGTAATGATGTATTGGTCTATTGAACATTTTTCAGCTTAAAAAAATCCATTTTGTATTGCAGCATTTAGGTATTGATGAATAGATTGCCCAAAGGGTGACCAGAACTCGCACAGGGACCTTGAGTAATATAACCAGAAACAATACAGTAAAACTATATTGACAAAGATATTTAGTTTTATTTAAGTACTGTGTCCTCTGGGTCTCCAGGTCACTGAACTTAATAGACGTCCTAAATCCATACATCACTGCTCAGATATACTCCAAGGTTAAACTAATCAAATAAACCACATAAAACACACTTCTTGTGAAAACATTTTGAGTCTTTCATAACAATTTGGCATAAAGACATTAGTAAAAATAAAGCTAGAAAGCATGAGCCTTAATTTGTTTTAGTACACAACATATTGTGTACATATTTCATATCTAACGGCATTTTTTCCTAACATTATATGCCCACAGAGAAGTCCATGTTTGTGTGTACATACTGCAGTTTTTCTTTAACTATATTTCTTTGCAAGTAAAAATCATTATGTTTTAAATGTTCTGTTCATAACGCTGTCACACAGTTTTGCAAAGTAAACTGCGAATTACTCCAAGAAAAGGAAGACAACACTATAAACCCATAGTGTCAGGTGTGTTTACATGTCTCACAATGTATCAAACAAACTGTGTCCAAAATCACAGGCCTGCCTCAATTCACACCTTATCACAAGTATGAGGTTCAGTGTCAGTTTATAGACAAGACTATAGAGAGGGCGTGTGTGTTTGTGTGTGTGCTTGTGTGTGTGTTTCATCTTTTTCTGGTTCATTTTATTTATATCCATGTTCAAATTACACTGTGGCTCTCTGTGGGGTCTGTTTTCTCTCATAGACTACATACAAACAAAAACATATAGAAATATTAAAAAAAGAAAAAAAAAACAATTTTAGCCTTTTTCTATTTAAAAACAAATTGTCATTGTGTGGAAAAATCATATGGTTGGGTGTTTCCTACATCCATTCTATTATAAACTCATGTTTATGTGGCTGACAAGAAGAAACCTGCTTCATAAAGGTGTCTTCACTGCATGCTGATAAACAGAGGGTGGATATTCAGCTTTAGTGAACTGCAGAAATTATGAGAGAGATGCTGCTGAACTGCATGTGCTGGCAGGAGGTGCGGTCTAGCAGCCAACAGCGCACAGAGTGGTCATAGCCCGGTAGCTGAGAATCGCTGATCTGACACCACACAATAACGCATAGTCGTACAAAAAAAAAAATACAGAATAAAAGCTGCACCAAGCACCCCCCCCCGACTCCACTGTAATTCTAACACTGTTTTATTTGTTATAGGATTTCTAATATTAAACTATGTACAACACAAACTCAAAATCATTAGAATTACTGCCTACTCTCAACATGAAAACCTGTTAACGATCCAATAGCAATTCAACCACCAGCATGTAAGTTAGATATAGGTATAAGAAAGAGCCAAATCACTATGGCTTTAGAAATCAATGCACATTTCTTTTAGTGCAGACACTGCAGTCACCATTATTATGGGATGGTAAGATATGGAAGTTTTCTGGCCTACTGTGTACATTTTGCAGTATAATTTACAGCCAACATATAGCTAATTCAGAGGAAAATCACTGTATGCAACTTATGTTCCTATGGATCTGTTTAATAGAGTGAAAGGCAACATCATTACCTCTGAGTACAGTCACTGCTACACCCTGGTCACATCAAGCCACTGCTGAGAAATTGAGTGTTTTGCTTTGTACTGGAGGCATAGTGTGCTATTCATGTTTAAAGTCCCACTGATTTAATCCCTGTCAATGAAAAGTGTTTTTTTTTCTTTTTTTTCAGCCTAAGCAGTTACTGCTTTGCCCTCTTTTATTTCCTGATATACTGTAGCTAATCCATGTTTGTTAAAATCAGAGTGGACTGGCAGGCCTGTTTTGTGTTTCGCTGTGGGAATAAAAAAATCCCTCGATAATGGATTTTTGCTCATATCCTTGCCATTCTTTCATGCTGTACCCTAGTATTTCTATTCTACCATGTCACGAAGATGTTTTAAAATGTAAATGATTTTAATATGGTTTGTCTTTTTTTAAGAAAAAATAGGAAGTGAATGTGGCAAATGAGAATCACACCTGTTGCCAAGGGTATGTACAGGTGTTTGGGGTTCAGCGGTGGAAATTGTTTTTCAGCAGTGTGAAGGACATTTTTACCATCTGTTATTGTGGCAAAGCAGAGCCAAATCAAAAACAGAGAATCTTTTGGAACATGTTTTCTGAAAATACAAAGAAAAAAAACGAGATGACAAATCCAAATATAAAAGCCCTTTTTTTAGCCATGCTAGTGGTCTGTCTGGCTTCGGGAGGGCAAAATTGGTCCACTACTTTGGACCAGATTGAATCTCAACAAATATTGTGAATGGATTGGGATGAAAATTTGTGCAGGCATTCATTGTCCCCAAACAATGTATCCTAATGACTTTAATGACTTTGTTAGTGCCACCATAAGGTTGATATTTGGGGTTTGAGTGAAATGTCTCTATTGGATGCATTGCCATGAAATTCATTACACACCTTCAATGTTGTTACTTTACTTTCATGTCAAAATTTGAATTCAGTGCTTTGGATTACTTTATATTTAGTGCTAATTAGTAAGTGTTAGCATGCTAACACACCAGACTAAGATGGTAAACATGGTAAACAGTGTCCCTTTTAAACATCATTGTTGTCATTGTGAGCATGTTCACGCTGACATTAACATTTAGCTCAAAGCACCACTGTACCTAAGTAGCCAGAACTGCTAACATGTCTGTAGACACACTCATTTCTATGTAAACCCATAAAATCAGTTGTAGTTTCTATCTGTCTGTCTGCCTGTCTGTTCGATACCACCACTGGGACTTTCAGTCCTCCACATAGGGCCTTTAAAGGGCCTAAAAATGAACTAAATACTTAAATATAATCCCAATATTTTGAGACAGAAAATGTCATTCAACTAATGCATACAAAAAAAACTTTGAGATTTGCAAGATTGCCAATAATGTCTCTTGAGTTTTGTTGAACTCTACTGTATGCTGTGCTGTAACACTTTAATGAACGCAGTAGCAGTGAGTAATCAAAAAAAATGCAGGACTGAAGTTAGATAATGTTTGCTACACTATAGTCACTTGGATTTCTTCTGTTTTGAGGCGTTTGACGATTGTCAGTGTCTTCTTTTTCATTCTCAGCTAAAGGAGGCACAGAGGGATGTTTATTAACACAGGCAGCAGTATGTGAGGCAAATAAAAGATATACTCTCAGTCTGAGCAGACATTCAGCAATGTTTCCTGCATGTAAACCTAACATGAATCGCTTTTTAAGTTGGAATTTATCAGGACATTTATTCAAGGCCACATCCCATTTGAGGAGCTTTGCTGACAGTTTCCTGTCAAGTCAAACAAACAGAGCAAAGGATAATGTTTTTTTTATGGAAAGGGGAAATGAAATACAGGATCTGCATGACATTATACTAGTTTCATGTTTTTCCACAAAGATCAGCCGCAGTATCCGTCAAAAGTTTGGACATACCTTCCGATTCACTTGAATAAGAAGGTGTGTCCAAACTTTTGACTGGTACTGTACATGCCATCAAAATACTATAAATCAGTGTACCTTTAATATTAATTAAATATGATTTTACTGTAAATGAGGGCTAGTTTTCCCGACACATCTGTACAGTTAATCATTAAAGCTACAAATAAAGTCACATACTGGTATACAAGTATTCTTCTTTTTTCCACCTCTATGAGAGTGTTGTACATGTTACTTCCAATGCTGCAGGGAAATAAATGCTCTGTTTTTTCTAAATCAAGTTGGCTCGCTATAAAAATATGCTATTCATGTGTTAGATCATTTTAGCCCCTTTAGCTGCTTTTGGCTGCCTGTGGTTGCAGTAAGATTGTCTGGAAACTACTGGGACACAGTGACTGAGGACTGACCTTGTCCAGGACAATCTTTCAAAGTTATTGAGCCGGGATGGTGATGACAGTTGAGAAATGCTGGGCTACACCAGTGAGGATATATCATTGGCTAAAATTGTCTTCATATTGACCTCCCTGAAAAGAATGAACTCATTCTCGCAGTGGCCAGGGCGGAGATCCCCGAGAACTGGGGAGGGATACAGGAGCACCCAGAAACAGCTGGTGTGTGTGTGTGTGTGTGTGTGTGTGTGTGTGCGTCCTTACATGCGTACATGCATGTGTGTGTGTCTGTGTTGGTGTATGCAACTGCCCGTTCATGCAACATTATTTTTGACTGCAAAAAGGGATGATTAAATATGATTTCAGTTGGACTTTAAGTGTTGAGACAATTTCTCTTTTTGAAACCTGCAGTGTCAACAACATGGCATTTTCAAGTGGGCAAAGGCAAGAGGAAGATTCCTGTGCTGTGCCAAATTTTGAAGTGCATCATAAAACCTTCACCTATGAAACAAAAATAACTTTAGCGCCTTATAGCACCCCTACATCACTGGTGACTCGCTCTCTCCTCACCATGCTGTGAGAAGATCTATATGACCATAGCTGAATGCAGTCTATACTCATAAAAGTTTCATGACTCAATAGTTGTACTTATATTTTGTTTACAGTAATGATGTGTCTCGTATTTTTGAATGGTAAAATCCATGCAGTTTGTGAGGGTAAGGTACCGTAAGAATACCCTTTTCTCACTATTCTTGCTTCCCCTTTTAACAAGTTACCATTATTTTTAAGGCAATAAAAAGCAATCAAAAGTGAGATGGAGAGCAACTGGATTCTGAAGTTGTAAACTATATGATGTGGAGCCATCCAGTCACAGTGAAGAGGAGAAAGGCTTTGTTGCTATATGAGCAACTATAAGAAGAAAGCACAGATAGTAATTTATTGATCATGGGCAAACAAACTGTATGAATCCAGGCTCAGTCCTGCCTGCAGCATACATGTATAGTGCAGGCAGAAAATGATTTTGACAGTACTGTAGTTTGTTATTCTCCAACCATTTTATGGAGTAAAACTTAAAAGTGATACAAACAGCAATTAACACAGAAGAGACGGTGCAGTAAAGATGTTGGTATATTTTGATGTCACCAATTATATAGTCCATGAGGAAATAAGCAGAGAAGATAAACAAATGTGTGTCCCTTAGCAGTATATACTGTACGTTTGGTAAAGCTGACACATTCTGTTTTTCTGACTCATTTTTCAGTATTAATCTGAGGTTTAGTACAACTGTGATTGTGGACAGAAACACCAAATATAGACCAGAATTATTTGTTTGTTTCTGCCTGCTATATGCAGACTTACTGGGAAAGAAAAGAGACAAAGGAATGTTGTCTCATATGCTTTATGATGAATATTCTACTATTTTAATCACTAATTTAGTGTTATTGAGACCAGTTCCTTCCTGCTCATGCTCTGTGAGTCTGCTCCACTGCCCCGCTGATGGGAGTGGGTGAGAACTCTGTGTCCTGATTCTTTGCAGTACAGCAGCGATGTTGTGCTTCCACATTGCTCCGCACTACTGATCTTTATTAAATACAACTTGAAGACATTGGGCAGAGGCACAGAAGCCACAGATAAAAGATATTCCTTCCAGACAGGATAAGAAGGATTTAGATTTTACTAAATTAAACTGGAATGTGCAAACAAACAAACAAAAAAACATTACTGATAAAATTCAATGAAAAGGATATTGCTGACATGGTTGGTGTGAAAACACCAAAAATGCAAAGCAAAATATTTGATGGGCACAAAACACAGTTTGTAGCTTGAGGTATTCATAATGAGGACCAGTATGGTTGTAGTGGGTGGTGGTGGTGTACTGGAGTGCATTGTATTGAAAGAGTGTTACTGAATATTTTGTCATGTATATTTTTTTGTTTGTTTTTGTTTTGATTTGTTCTTTTTGGTGCAAGATAACATAACAAAACATAACAATTGGACAGTGTTAAAACATATGGACATTAGAATATTAGGACAAAACAGTACAACAATTCACACTGAACTAGGAAGTTGGGTTTGGGTTTGTGACGTGCCATGTAGGATTAGATGAGTTTGTAATGAGTAATGACAAAGAGGGAAAGAGATGAGGTAGAGAGAATAATAAATAATAATAATGATAAGTAATAATAATGATGAAAAATGGAAGATGTGGGTGATTTTAATCTTGTAGGGTTGTAAATTGACCATGCGAGGCTCCTAGTCAGCATGCCTAGGAGGGGGCGGGGGAGGGACCAAAGGGCGGGCTCCAGGGACGGCAACAGGGGACAGGAAAGCAGGGTCCACCCCATAAGTATAATCATCAATGGATTTTGTTATTGTTGAAAAAAGAAATGGATGTGGGCGTTTTATGGGAGTTGCCACAGTAGGCCACCCCCAGACCTGACAGAGGGGACCGGCCCACTGCTGAACCCGGGATCACCTCTAGACCTGTAGGAGGAAGTTTGTCTGATTGTTGGTTGGTGGAGATTTATTTTTGTTTGTTTTGTTTTTCAGTTTAATTTCTCTGTTCAACTAGCCCACTCTTTATCCTTCTTTATTATTTTATTTTATTTAATCATTCATCATTCATTTTCATTTCCATGTCTGGGTCAGGCAGTCATGCCTCCCTGCCCCAATGCCCTCGTATTGGCCTAGCCCACCGGTGAACCCGAAATCCCCCGGTCACTAGACAGGGACCTGCACCATCAGCCGCTGCAAAACTAGACTGTTATATATTATTAATGAATTTTTTTTATTAGTAATTATTTGTGTGTCTAATGTTATCGCTATCCTCATTACTGTCACCAGTGCCACCACCATCATCACCATTACCACCACCATCGTCCCATTCATTACTAATATCCTGTATATTAAGTCTATATTTGCATTATTATATAGTTGCTAGTAGCCATTTAAATCAAATTGAAAAGATGACAGAAGAAAGGAAAGAAAGAGGGAGAGAAGCATTAAATAAATAAATAAATGTAGTGAAAATTTGATAAAAATAAAAGACAAGACAAAAACATTATACATAACATAACAAAATAAATAACAGGTGCATGGAGGAGCAATTGCATAGCAGAATTAGTAAAACAGAAGATAAAATGTTTGATTGTGGGTGACAGGTGTCTCATTAGGATAATATTGACTGTAATAATAGATGACATTATTTATATCCTGTGGATTGTGGGTAATAGTACCTGTCGAATTAAGTATGGACAAGAGAATTGCTTTCTCTTTTTTGCATTGTAGCAAATTTGCCAGATATTTACTTGCTTTGTTACTTTACTGAAAGTTTTCATATTTGAGTTTTTGGATGAGGAACTGTGTTTTTTTTTTGTGTATGATACGTTCAAGTTGGGTTTTAAGCTGGCTCAATTCGTTTTATATTTGTTCACTGGGGTTATCAGAATATTGGCTTGTTAGATGTTTAATCCTTTGCTCTAAGGTATTTTCCAGTTCTTGTTGTTCTTTTTCTTGTGCAATGAATATGATATGATTTTACCTCTCGTTCCTGCTTTTGCCTGTTTCTCATAAAAGTGAAATTTCTAGAGAGTCATTCATCTCCAGGAAGGATGACCACTCTCTTGTCAGAGTCTTAATATGTGCTTGGGTGTTAATTGATAGGAGAACAGGAGTGTGATTGCTGATCATGATTGAATGAATTGTGTTTTTCTAGGATATGTTGGGTGAACTAGTTGCTTACAAGAAAAAAGTCAATTCTGGAGGAAGATTGATGGAGGGAGGAAAAATATGGATATTGTCTCAATGATGGGTTTCTCATTCTCCAACTATCACCAAGTCCACAATCATCCATGTATTGTTTTATTATTTCAGCAGTGTCAGTTTCTTGGACTACCAGAGATTCTTGAGCGGTCAGTTGTTGGCTTGATGACAGTATTGAAGTCTCCAGCTACTATAATATTTGTTGAGTCGCAAAGTAAAGAGAAAAAGTTGTGAAAAAGGATGGGTCTTCATTGTTGGGGCCGTAAATGTTGACAAGTGTAAATGTTGTGTGGTTAATAGATGCATTAATGATGATAAATCTTCTGGATCAATAATAGATGTGTTGTGGACAAATTAAACATTTTTATTTATTAAAATTAAAACGCCTCTTTGTTTACTCATTTATGTGTATGAACATGGTTGCATGTTAAGTATGTCTTATTCTGGATGAAAGAGGAGAAACAAGAGAACAAGAGAGAGGAGGAAAAAAAGAGAAGAGGGAAATAAATATGTCTGAAGTGTGAGTTGAGCATATATGAAGATGGGGTAAAGAGGGAAGAGGGCAGAGGAGAAGTAGATAGGTGGCTAAGTGGTAGAGATAGACGATTAGGTGGGAGAGAGAAAGAGAGAGAAAAGAGAGAGTGTGTGTGTGTTTGGAGCTGTCAACATTAACTGACTGAGACTGACTATACACATAAACTGCAAACTACACACATGTGACTGGACAGAAAAATGAGCGGTAAAGACACAGAACATCAACAACAACAATAACAACAAAAAAAGGCAGAGAGGAACATTGGTAGGTGCCTTAGCAGACTATACAGAGAGTTGTACAAAGGAGTGATGCCAGGTAGGAGGTTTATGAGAGTGCAATTATCATGGTTATACTGAAGTGGAGATTTTAGTTTATTTCAGTTCATATAGAAGAGCCATGATTTTTGTATTTCTGAATAACTGTCTATCGATATACAGTGTGTCAACTACAAGTGATGCACATTTGTTGTTTTTTCCTTTAAGACTGGGTACAGTGTTTATTTCTCATGGATCTTGATCGCTCAGTCTGAATTTTGTTCCTTTAAGTTCCTTTCCTTTGCTTTTGACTTGTTCTTTTGGCTGAAAATGCTCGAATTTTTTGCAATAATGGGTCGAGGTCCTGTGTCTGATCATTTGCCACTCTATGGAACATGATATTTTCGGCTGTGTTGGATGGTAATTTCAAGTTAAGAAGTCTTTGACTAATGATTCTGGGTTGTTGGATGATTTTTCGGGAATGCCTGAGAAGATGAGGTTGTCGTGTATGGAACGGGTTTGTAGGTCCAGAATAGTCTCTTTCATCAGCTTGTTTTCTGTAGTGACAGTATGCATTTGTTTGTTGAATGATTTAACAGAGGTTAATTCCTGGTTTGATTTTTGCAGTGTTACGATGTGGTTATGGGCAAATTCCAGGCTATTGCTTTTGTCTTTTACTTCTTCGTGTAGTGATACTAGAGCATTCAGTTTTTTGTTCATGCTGGGCAGCAGACTGACCTCAATTTCTATGGTTTGTAGATTGTCAGTGTCTGTTGAAAAGTCTTTCTTTTTCCTTTTGGATGGGTTATTTTTTCCTGAATCTTGGTCCAGGTTGATTTGCAGGTGGTAATTGTGGTTAATGAATGCTTCGAAATCTGTGAAATCCTCCACTGTCAAGTTTTTTTTCCGTTTCATGTTGATAATATAATAAAAGTATTCCTAATATAATAGAATATTAGGAACACTTTTCAATAATGCGCTCCACTACACCACTGCCACCCACTACAACCCTAATAAATAAACATAAAGTAGAATCATCTCCTTTGGCAATATCAACAAAAATTGAAAATGTATAAGCTTTGTAAAAGTTGAATTTAATGGCAGAGCTGTTGTATTGGATTAGATTGCACAGGTGCTCCTAAAAAAGTTCTTGGTGAGTGTATTTTACAGTAACATTTCTTTAAATGTGTTTTTCTCAATTTTATTTCAGCTTAATTCTTTTCATTAGTGAAATTGTCTATCAATCTACAAAAACCCCAGTTATTTCTCCTTTGCAATTAGCTGCTTTGCCTGACTTGAAGAGCAGTATTTCATGTTAGCATACAGGCTGGCAAATTAACACTAGCCAACAGGCAAATCAAATGCCACTGAATCTTTGGCAGTGACAGGAAAACCTGTCAACTCTCCCAGACACATTGGCAGGAAGCCAGCCATCATTTCTACAGTATTTTCACCTTTTGAAGTAAATTTGGAAGGTAGAATATTATCTTTCCTACCAATGACAGCATAACACAGTATACTTAACAGTGCTAAGTCTACCAGAGTCACAGCAAGTTAGCCACAGTAACAAGGAGAGGGCTTCTGGTCAGCATCTTGCAATAAGAACCTGTGTGACAAAAATGTTAGTTTCTTTTACATATAAGTGGAGCAGTGACACCACATTTAGACTAACAGTAAGCACCTTGAACAACGTCAAGTGCATCATTCAACTACTTACCGTCTGCTTCAGTCAGACGCTGTTGTAATGGCTTCCATCTGATTTCCATAAATAAGACAACTTCAATTCAATTCAATACTTTATTGCCATGCCAACACAGTAGATAGGAATTTGACTCAGTACAGCTCTTAAAAACAGACAAACACACACACACACACGCACACACACACACTAGGTACATACAATTGATAAAACAAGAACAGCAAAAAAGTTATCTCATTTATACATTCAAATATACATAATCATTTCCTGCATAGTATCATCTTGTGGAAAAAAGTCCTCAAGTGATTTGTGCTGCGACATTTGTTTCAAAGTGCTTGTTCCTTTGTCCTGCTACCTACCTACTTTTAAAGTGCTTGTCTGCTACTGCTTTCACTACTCGTAAAGTGCTTGTGCATCATGAGTTCAAGTATCAAACAGCCTCATGATATGAGGCTGTTTGAGCAAGATGTCTGCACTTAAGACTCTAGATTCTCCTTCTCATTATTGACACAAAGCTGTGTGACCATAAGACCTCCATGTAGTTTCACATTCACAGGCACTAAAGGTTATCTACCTATCAGCCAAACTGCAGCAGTGAGTCTCACCAAACTCTGCAGGCAGCGGGAACAGAACAAGCTAAGACGCTAATAAACACTGAGTCTACTGGTACATGAATGAATCTGGTGAGCCCCAAAGCCCCCAAGCAGTCTCTTTGGTATTCTTCAGTATATGAGCAGCATGTATGGGAAGTGTTGAGGGCAGCAAGTGTGTACGAGAGCTGCAGCCAAGTTCAGTCCAGCAATCTCAGCAACAAGCACATATGGCTACGGTATAGACAATTTCCTCTTTCAGATCAATGTAATCTAAAGTAAGTATTGCCTTGTGCAACTCTGTTCTCCTTATGTGGTAAACAATTCCAGCACAACACATCTGCCTCAATAGTTGCTTTTCTTTGTTTTGTTTTTTTATCCTGCTGGGTCTTTTTGGACTTTGGACTATATGATGTTTCACTATGTCCAGCTGGAACACAACTGCTATATAGTAGCCTTTCTCAAATACTAACCATAATGACAACTCCCCTTTAAGTGAATAAATCTGTATATACAGAACTTTTTCTTAGCTAAAGTTTCAAAGTGCTTCACCAAAAACTAAACAAAAATAAAAGACAAACATATAAAACAAACTGCATAAAATCAAGAACAGAGTTCACACAGTGTCATGATGAAATGGTTAAAGAAAGTGAATAAAATGGTATTGCTTGTTTAATCAGTTAAATATCAAGGGAGAGGCTGTTCCAAAGTTTAGGAGCACAGATGGCAAATGCACAATCCTCTTTGATTTAACCTTGTCCTCAGGACAAGCAGACCCTGGTGAGAGGACCTAAGAGATTTCACCATTTTTTCGTAGGACAGATATTCATAAATTTATGCATGGGCTTCACCATGTAGATCCTTGCATTTGAATGCAATGAAAAAAGCAATATAGTTGAACTAGTTGTGATGACAGGAGTTTTTGTAATGTCCAGAAACGGCACTACACATTATAGCAATATTTCTTTAGTGAAAAAAGGAAGAATAAACAGGTTACCCAACGACCATGAAAAAATTCTGACATTTAACAGTAAACAGCTGCAAGTTTCATTTATGATTTTTGTGGATATACAAAAAGTTTGCTGGAAACAGTGTTGATTAAATGCCAGTAGCCAACCCCTGTGGTATGCTTCTATCTGGTGGCCAAATGTTTAACAAATAAATGTGGTATTACTGCCAGTAAGCAGTAAATTATCAGTATGCGAAATGGCATGTTGGGGAGGTTCTTTGTCTTTCTCTGCTGCAATTCCTACTGTCCCTTTTTAGCTCTCTCCAAATAAATGTATCAGCCATCATATTTGTTGCACTGACAGCTACTCTAATTGCCTAAAGGCAACAGATTCCCTAGTAGAAATTTGAAGGTGTAGTACAAGTCACACAGCTTATTCATGAAATTTTGGGGAACCTAATCACAAGATGTACTGTAGGTTTTGCATAATTCAAGGGTTTGAAAACTGTTTTACTAATCTGGTCCATACTCCCCTGGTACTTGATAAAAAACGTAGATGTGGAGAATGTAGAGATTTAAATTTGTACATGACTTAAATACTCACATCAAGAACCATTAGCTATCTTAACTGGTGACTGGAAATGAAACAGAGTAAGCACAGTTCTTCTAACAGAATCTCATTATGCCTCCATGTTAAAAACATCTCATTTGTCTAGTTTTGTTGTTTTTTGTTTTCTTTTGTGTAAAAATTTAGCTGACATTTTCTGACAAGTCACTGATTGCAGTAACCAATGATCTCTCGGATTGAATTTCCATAACAATTTAAAATAACGGTCGTGAAGATTGGTTGATTATTGTGCTCAGCCCGCAGTGACAGGCAGGCAGGTTATTTAGATTTTAAAGATCACCTTTCAGTGACAAACTCAGAATGTGACAATTCTTTTGACTCTGTTGAATGTTGTTTTTTTCCCACATTTTATCATTTTAATTTAAACTTGTTACATATAAATACTCAATACTCTATGGCTTTATGTACAGTAATAACATGTAAGGAACATCAACATTTTCTACTTTAACCCTTATTCAACCAACTTTAGAAAGAGTGTATGATAAATGCGTTGTAACAGGAGATATTGGATGTTGTGTCTTTTTTTTAAATGAAACATCAACCTGAAACTCTGCTATATAACAAGCAATATGTCATTATTATCTTCAATTATGGAAATTAATTTGCAGTAGTCGAGATCTGCAGTGTTGTACTTACAATAGCTGAAATGCCCAGTGGTCCTCAGGCAACTATTTTATTCCCATTTTACCACATATAAAAGTCTGAACAAGGATAAAAGAGACAGCTTTTAAATCCCAGGTCTCACTAGGTGTCAGATTGTTCTGTGTGGAAAGAGAGGCATGATCAGGACAAGTTAAATTTGATTTGTTGCTGTGATCAGTGAAGCAGGAGGGTGTGTTCAATTAAATATTTCACTTTGACTTGTATCTCCGAAATATAGTCCCAGCTGTGCCGTCATCCACCATATTCCCCTGCAGGAGAAGATCTTATAATGAGAAGAAAAAAGTAATTATGCTTCATATGACAGCTGAATGTACTCTCTTAGTCCTTGTTTTATCAGAGAGGTAGGTTACTTATGCTGCCTCAGACTACAAGACTTATGGAATGACAAAAGACCATGAACATGGAGAGCTTTTCATACTAAGGTTGCAATAACATTGTATGTGATTTTGCAGCTTTGTTGTGTTCCTACTTGCACTTTGCTCCATTTTCAGAAAGAGCAACATTTGTCTTTCCCTCGCATGCAGTGTGTCGAGCTGATCCAGCCTCAAAAGAGCAGTGAACGGTGTCCAAATTAGTTTCAGATGAACTTTTATTAAACAAGGTTAGCTGCTAGCTCAACATTTTGGGAGACAATATGTGCTTGCAGCTGCAAAACCCTCAGGCACTGGACTGTAATTATTTTACCACTTGACTACCATTTGGAATAACACTTTGTTATGCAAATACATTGCCAGATGGCTTAAGATCTTTTAATGTTTGAGTCCCACGACAGTGATATCAAAACCTATGAATGACTGATAAAACAAACCTGGGCTGACAAAAGACTTTTCTGTGTATGGAGAGATGCCTTTTTAATCTATAATTTATACAATGTAGAACATATTTATAATATTATAGGCTTCTTTACATTTACCACACATTATTTGTAATCGTTGATTGATGATCAATGTTGCAAATATCATGCTAATTCAATTCCAAAATACTTGCATTTGAATTGAAAAATTAAGTTGTTTGGATTTTAGTATTTAAATTAGCTGTATTTTTGTACAATAAAATACTTTTCTGAGGAAAAGAAAAGTGGTGGGAATTCTGTGATCTAAAACAAAGTGCCAGCTGTGTCAAGAGAGGCTTACTTTAAAGTAATGCATTTTTACAATCACTTAAGGAATACTGAAGAATAAGTAATATTGCTGATATGTGAACACGATTTTTTAAAATTAAACAGTTGCATTTTCATTCTCTATGAAAAAAACCTTAAACATATATGAGTCAACCAACTCGCATAGAAAAGACATGGACATGAATGTGTTAGCACAAGCAGCAAATACTTAGCTTCTCTTAAACAGTGATGCCTGACATCTCAGAGAAGAGTAAATCCCTTGAGAGGACTCACCAAGTCCCAAGCTGCTCATCTCAGGAAAGAAAACTCTAGCTTCCAGCTTGATGTGTGTTTGCAAACACGATCATTTCCTCCTCAAAGCTGTCTTGGAGTGACTAATCAGACTATGGGCAAGTGAGTTTCCTTGTGAGAAGCTACGTGAGTAGTAGCACAAGAGCAGAAGAGTGGGCGTGCCATTGACAGTTTAAGTAATCCACCTGTTGTAAAGGGTGTGTTTGATCTGTGATGCAGCTGGAGTTTGTCATTGTGCTACCACTCCACTCTATGCCTGTACTACTGTAGCTTGAAGCTTCACCCCGTTTGCAGCCCCTCACTCTTACATGAACTCCCAATTCTTCTATAATGCACGGCAAACTATATATCAACCTGTAAAAAAAAGATTTTCTAACATTACTCCTATTTAATTACATTTAAGGCCATCCATTTCCATCTATCAGTGATCCAGCTCTTTGTCTGGGCATATATGATATTTTTCAACCATATTATCTACCATTAAACAGAAACCTAGATTTGATCTGACAAGGAGAAGCTTGTCCAACATTTTAAAACACAATCTGTTCTTGGAACAGACAGCAGCAATACTGAAAAATCATTTTACTGACACATGGGATAGAGTTATACAGTATTTTGTTTAAATGTAGCCGCACCTTTGGAAGTGGACATCTGTTCCTGCCACAGCTAGCAAATCATCAATCCCTTTTCTTCTGCTAAGTAATTGACACAAGAGGCTCCCTGCAACTCACACCGTCTACAAAATCCAGAGACAACAAACAACAGCTTGTTTCAGAGTGGGGCGGACACCTGGTGAAAACACATCCATAAGTCGCTGTAGTATTCTTTGCTAGATGCAGGCTGAACAATGGTCATTTTGGGATTGTGGGACTTTTGTAAATGTGTTCTCTTTTTCACCCACTACAGAATCAAATCACCTGGCTAGTACACCTGAAATTTATTTATTTATCTGTTGACCAGATGTGCTAAACCATAAGCACATTTTCTGTTTTACACTAAGTTTGTTAAAACTAAAACACCCTTTTTGCAAAAAACTACACACAGTTATCTACACACATTCAAAATAAAAGCCTATGTTTTGTTTGCTAAACACTGCCAATGAAATACAACACTCAATTATCAATCACCTGCACCCAGAATGCACATGTGAAAACATCCGTAACCAATAAGATCACTTAGAAATCAGAGCTTGAACACTATAAATAGGATTCAGGCTTGCCCTTTGGTGTGCACAGCAATGGAGGCCAATTTTGGAAAGAGAGTTAGAGGAAGGTGTTCGAGTGGGAGGAGGACGAGGACTAGGAAGACAAGAAAGAGGAGGAGGATGAGCAAGAGGAAAAGGAGGAAGAGGAGGAGGAGGATACAGAGGACGAGGAGTGGTGAGAGGACAAGTCAGGAGAAATAGGAGAACTGTCTCAGATGAGATCTAGGCCATTTTGGTAGACCATGTAATCAACCATGTGTTGAGTTTACAGGAGGCTGGTCAGAGGGTCCAGCCTAATTTGAGCCACTACATTGTAGCAGGTGTCATCTGGACATTTGGAAATGAGAACAGGTAAGAAATCCTACACTCTATATGATTTTACAGTATTTCTTAAGAAGGTGATCTTAGACCTTAAACATTTGCATTCTGTTTTTGCGGAATTGCAAGGCAACAGGAGGATGAAATCAACTGTTCACACAAGAACAGGAACAACACAACATAAACATGGTCATTGCAAACAACAGCATACTTTTGCAACAACTGTGACACCACATCATCAACACAATTCAACAACATAAACAGGGTAGGTTTATCGACACTGGGCCGTCGCATCAACTTCAGATGAGACAGCTGTACATCGAAGACAGAATGGACTGAAATTGCAATATACTGTATTTTGTTTACAGTACAATACAATAATTATGTTCATGTTATCCTCAGTTACAGTAATTGTGTCTGATACTGTTATGAGTATATGAGTATTGAGAATAAACAAATTTATTTGTTTCCCCATTGCATTTGTGTTCATAGTCTATATTTACAGCATGCTGCAAATGAAAATGCCAAAGACTCTAGATAACGGTATTTTATACTTAGCACCTCAGTGTGCAGTTGCCATGTGGAAGGAGCTATTTATTTGTTGTTTGTGTGTGAAGTTGTGAAGCAAAAATACCAAAGAGCTTATATAGTTTTGAATGAAGCGTTTGCTTTTGCAAGAGATGTAAGATATTTTGTATTTTTTGGCCAATTCATACACATTTAACCTTTAAACCAAGGCACCAAAATTACAGAACGAGAACAAATTTTCCACTTTGCACTTTGTTCACAATTCTGCAGCACTCTTCTTGCAAAACACTACACACTGTTTCTTACAATAGACACTTTGTTCAAGAATGAAATCTCTTGCAATCTTTGGGAAACACTTCTATTCAAAATGCAAAACATACCTGAAATTGGCAACACCCACACATACATGCGGAAACACTAATTGAATACCAGTCAGTCTGAGCCTTAGTACTACAAATACACCTCAGGTAAGCTCACCTCTTTTGTGAGAACTGTGCAAACATGGAGACAGTGAGAGCGAGAGCAAGAGGAAGAGAAAGAGGAGTAGGTAGCTGCGAAGTGCATGTAATACAGTTTTGATGTTACTGTGTACAGTATGACAGTACAGTATGTAAAAACCAATATTAACATGTTCTTGCATTTTCTACAGAACTGCCCAATGACCTCTTGAGGGTAGAGGGCAACATTTGTTCACCCATGAACAAGAACTGGCCAATGTCAGTATTGTGTTGGCAAACAACACCATCCACCTACATCAACTACGAGAGCAAATCATCACAGATAACAAAACATTCCATAATATCATCTGTTTCAGTATATTGACACTCAGCTGTACAGAGATCCATTTGAGAGGAACAGCGTTAGAGTCAAAGACCTTTGCTATGACTATGTGCAACCAAGTGTCACTGTACTAAACTGTAATACAGTAATGGCAGTAGATTGTGTCCTATTGGCACTGCATAGATACATTCAGACAGAGCAGTATGTGTAGGCAGGTGCCCCCATTCTGGGGGTGGTAGGGGGGTTGTCTGTGGTGGCACCTGCCTTGCCTGTAGCTTGTTTTGGCTGAATGTGTCTGACCCAATCCACCCACCACCCCCCACCCCCATCCTTAAGTGAAAATGTAGACATTGTAGTCCTGTGTTTTGAGTTTCATCATATTCACAGTCCAATGTATGTATTTTCTGTAACAGAGTCCTGGACTTTGATGCAGCTGCACAGCCTCATGAGTTCATTTTCATTGACGCTGGATTCAATCTAGCTAAAACCAGACGTCAGGGCCGAACTGTTATAGGACAAAGAGCCGTTGTGAATGTCCCTGGGCAGTGTGAGGGAAATATTACCTGATGTGCCGCCATTAGTCTGCAAGGAGTTCTCCATCATCATGCCACCCTAAGTTACTGCAATACTGCACACATAATCACATTTCTGGATGCACTACATAATGCAGTTGTACAGGACGGACCAGAGCAGCCCAGGTTTGTTGTCATCTGTGATAATGTTAGTTTCCACAGGGCTTCTCTGGGTGGTATTCTAGAAAGCAGGTTTAAGAAACTCTAAGCCTAACCCTTAACTCTGAGCTGATGAACCCTGAGATGGGAAACTCCGAGTTTATGGCTCCAGAACAGCTGATCAGAGTCAGTTCAGTCAATTCTGAGTATGTTCACTCTGAGTTAAGCACGTGCGTGGTGACTGAAAAAAGTCATCATCAATGGAGCACCGATACTATGATTCACCGTGGCAACAGGTAAATAAAAGGCAGAACCTCCATTTTAATCCAGTGGGCATAGAGTTATTACAGTTTTTCTCGATTGCTTAAATACAAACACTGGTTCCTGTCGCACAAAAATCTATACCTTTGTGTCATTCCCAAAAACACACACACATTTCCCATAACTGTAAACACTGTTTACTTGTTTCCACACATTTCAATATTCAAAACTCTTTCTGCAAAACCTTACCCAAAAGTGACCAAATAAATCATTCATTCTATATGTTCATAAAGCAAACACATGCTCTCAATATAATTAACTAAAATCATCACAGTGTAAACTCAAAGACCTCACCTTTCTCCAGGTGCAAATATTAAGCTTCCAAATTGTTAGCACACCATTCGGAGTTGCAAGGTCAGTAAATAGGACCTAGAGGCATGTCTTTGTGCTTTGGAACAATGGATCCTTACAATGCTGAGGTTGCCAACATAAAGGAAGAGGACAAGCACAACAACAACAAGGACAAGTAATATCAGATGAAATTCGTGCCACCTTAGTTTATCCTGTGCTCATACATGGGAGGACTATGAGAGAAGCTGGAAAGCTAGTGCAACCTAACCTAAGCCGTTACACAGTTTCATCCATTGTCCGTACTTTCAGATGGGAAAACAGGTAATTTTCCTTGTTGTTACAGGCTGGTCCAGTTTGTGCCTGGTTCAATGACCACCCCAGGTTCACCGTTCTTTTTTGCCAGCTTATTCCCCATTTCTAAATCCGATTGAGGAATTTTTCTCAGTATGGCAGTGGAGAATGTATGACCGCAAACCCCTACGCACAGCAAAACCTCCTGGAGGCAATGGTGGACCCCTGTGGTGATGTGTCTGTGGAGTCTATCCAGGGTTGGATAAGGCACACAAGGGCATTTTTCCCACGCTACCTGGCAAGAGCAAACATAATGTGTGACGTTGGTGAGATATTATGGCCTGACACAGACCTGAGATGAGAACACTGATGCTCATGCTGAGGAACCTGTACATTTGCTGAATTTGGAAATACTTTAAAGCTTTTGGAAATTTTTTTTTACTGTGCATGAACTCTTATTTACATGTTTTGTCAGTGACAATTCAAACGTTATGTTTTTGACCAAAACAGTATATACAGTAGTATTCCCTTATCCACTAATGTAATAGGTATTTAGTACAGTACTGTTTTAATCTCTCTCGCCAGTTCCTGAGGGGGTTATCTGGATAGTCAGTGCTGTGATTTTACAAAGTTCCAAATAAAACTTATTCAAAACATTTTGTAGCAGTGTTTTGAATTAATCCCTCCAGTCTGTAACAGTCATGTAGTCTGTTCTTGTGACAGCTTGTGCGTGTTGTCTGAGGGCAAAGTCTGAACTGGGACCCAGAAATTAGGTGTTTGTACCGTTGGGTGTGAGTTTTTAAAATTGTATGTGAAGATTTGAGAAAATGGCGAGTTGTTCCAGGAACTGTGTCTAAGCAATTGGGAAAAAATGTAATGAATGTGTGGGCGGACAGTGCACATTCATCTTTAAAAAAAAAAAAAAGAAAGAAAAGAGCCTGAGTCACAGTGGGGAAAAGTGTCAATAAGTTAACACAATTAAGTTTTATTCAGTGTTGTTCATTAATTAATTTTTTATCAGACTTACATTTCCTTAATGGTTGATAAAGTGGTAGAATCTGGCTGTAGTAGGCTACAGCCTACATTACATTTTAAATATATTTGTTCAGCTTTAATCTGACAGGGACAAAACGGGCCAGCAACTGAAGACTAAAAATACAGTTAAAGATTTAAAAAGATATAGATCAAAGACTTAGAGACATGACTGTAATCTCACAATCTGATCCGGTAATAATGTGTTTGGTGATTTGCACTTGAAAAGGCGTTAAAAGGTTAAAATACTGTAGATTTTAAAATTTTGGACACTGCAGCTGCACCACAATTCTGCTCACACAGAAATATATTAACATATAATGTCCAATATTATAGGAAAGATGTTCCATCAGTGCGACCAACCAATAATTATTCATTGATCCTACGTGTCTAAAGCGTCATACTGATTTGGTAAATTTAAACTGAGATTTAACATTATGCGCATTAAACATTTCAGTGCAGGAACTGCTCTAACAAACTGACAGCTGTCACAGTGTTATAAAAAAAAACTTTCACTCACAAAAAGGATATGCAGAGTTTTTATTCTGAGCTGAGGGTGAATTCATGCTGTGTAATATTTGAATGTGAAGGCAAAAAACACTGTTCAGAGAAATGACTGATAATGCATAAAAGTGGTAACTTTAGATATAGTCCTTGAGTAGCAAACTAAGATCCAACCAGGATTTTGATTCTGAGTAAACCTCCGCTAATTAATGTGCTTTGATATGCGCTTTGATATGGATTGAATGAATGAGGAAATGAAATGAAAGTTACGATATTGTAACCCTAGTTCCATAAGCACAGGCCATAGAGTCCTCTACTGGACTCTGTGGGTAATACTCTCCTCCAATCATGCACATCGCCTACTGAAATTTTCATGTACATAGCCAGCTAATCGGGACACACCTATCAATTACGTGTGTCTCACACACTATAAGAGCAGCATCTCGCTGCTGCTCACTATCTGAAACCACTTCAGCAGATGGCGTAGGAGCAGTAGGGTCCATAGTTAGAGGGCTCCCCCTGTGCTTAAAGAGGCAGGGTTACAATATCATAACCTTCGTTCGGCTACTCTTTCCCCATAGTACACATAGTACACAACAGCTGCTCAGTGCACCGAAAGGGGGCTGTGTGTTCAACATAACATGTCAACACATGTACTAGGCATAAGAGGTGTAGTTTTGCTCCCTGGCATCCCCATGGGGTGGAGGGCAAAACGCCTCTATCTGAATAGTTCTCGACCTAAATGAGATCCTTATGTTCTTAGGAACAAAGGAGGGGTTCGGTCTGAGAGTAGTATTGCTGTGGTCACCACAAAGCAGCAAGCAGCTGGGGTGAACCAACAGGGCGCACAATTCACTCACTCATCTAACTGAAGTCAGCACAAGCAGCAAAGCACACAAGGCAATATTTCCCCCATTGTCTAGCCAGGGATGACATTGCTTGTAATGTGGATGAGATGATGTGGCCTGGGCCCGATTATCCATATATCACATTGGGCAAGTGACCAGGGGCACCAAAAAGAAAAAAACAAAAAAACTTAGTTTTTGTGGTCGGAAATGGCAGATACAACATTTATAAAGCACTTGATTTAGCTTTTATTTATAATTATTCTTATTGATAACAGTATGAATAATTAGAATAAGAAAACTGTCGAAAAGTAGCCACTGCTGTGCATCTTTCAGCACCACGGAGAGCAGCAAGGAGGGGGAGAGAGAGAGAGAGTCACTGTTTATTTCAGTAATAACAGTAGTAGGCTGAACTTTATTGCTGATAGAAAATATGTTCAAAGACCATTTTACTAATCCACCCTCCTGTGTGGAACAAGTACACCTTCATATTCCTGAGTGCTACAGTTTATACATTAGTTAACTATGTCATCTTCTGTTTTACAAATGCAAGAAGAAAAATCTTATAAAAGTCTTTTATCAATGTATCTGCCGTCTCTGACCAGGAAAACGAAAAATGCCTTTTCATTTGTGGATTTTGAAATGAAAATTAATTAATTTGTTTCAACAACAAAACAACCAGAATTTCTAATAGCCTACACACTGTGATACATTGTCTCAATGTGCTATTCCTTATACCTTCACATCACCTCACCCCACTCCTTATGATCATTCAGCTGTTGAGATGGTTGCTTGCAACAGTCATTATTGGACTATTGTAATGTTTTTTTAGCCATACTCTAATGGTTTTGCATGTAGTCCTCATGATATTTAGCATGACATGTTGCATTGGGATGTGAGTTGCATTCAGATTTGAGTATCAGTGTAAAGGCTGGTATGGCATTTGTAGGCCCATGTCTATCTATGGTGTCAGGTTTTTTGGTTGTGTCTAACATTTTTCTTTAGTGTGTTGAGCCTGTACTTCAGCAATAAGTTCATGTAAATCTACAGTTTTTGTTGCTATAGTAAATTTAACTTTATGTGTAAAGTGTGAGGAGGGGGCACTTCAAGTGTGGTCACCCTAAGGCAACACACTGTGTTGGATCCATAAACTGTCTACCCCATCCCTTACAATACTATTTTTCGTTTACCATTGCACTGTAATGTTACTGTAATTAAGGACTGAGCCCAAAAGGCAGACGACTACTGTAAAACAGTGAGGACCCTATTGTTTTTCGTGTGTTTGTTTGTTTGTTTCTTTCTTTATTATTACGCCACCTAAACCCTAAGCTTGACCCCCTAAACATGTTCAAAAACTCACCAAATTTGGTACACACATCAGGTCTGGTGAAAAAATTTGATAAAATATAAATATTAACCCCTAAAATGCCAAAATGTGCTCTCTAGCACCACCTATGTAATTAAGTGGGCGCCACAGCCCGTAGGAATGTCGTAGAGAGATCAAACCAAAACTCAATTATTCGTCTCATCAAGACCTACACATACACTGATACCCCTGACCTAAATCCAATAGGAAGTCCACAATTAGCCTTTCAAAATAAGACTTTGCCCCAATTTTGCCCCCCAAACAAACGCTATCTCCTCCGAGGGCGTTAATGGTATAGGATTCAAGCTTTAATAGGTGACTTATGACACTATGCTGAAAAAATGTTGTTAAAAACTTTGTAATAACCTGAACGTTTTGAATTTTATAAGCCCTGAAAGTTGCAGTGGCACATCACACCTTACAATGTAAACCAATGGGGAGGCAATCTATGGGCATGGACTTTGTGTCAAACTGAGGCTTCTGACGTCTAAAGTATAAGTCTGACCACTTTCAAACCGGTATCAATGGATTCTCAACGAAATTTCCTACTAAAAAATATAATTTTTAATGTAAGATTTGGCCAAAGTAGTGGGATTTATGAGGATATTTCACAAGAAGTGTTCTCTAAAATCCTGCTCTCCAACAGCTCCTGACTCCCTCAGTGTTGTGAAACATTCTGTAATACACACTCATTATAAAATCACAGGCGGAGCAAGAAAAGACTTTAAAACTCACACTCTAATATCTCAAAAACAATAAAAGATAGAAAAAACATGTAAATTCAAGATTTGTAGGTCAAGGTTTCATGACTCATTTAAAGTTCAAATGAAGTTTGTATCTAAAACTATGTGGAAGCAGTAAATGTTCAAAAATGTGTGGGTTCGCTCACACTCTCCAATTAAATATGAGTATTTTTCTGTGTCCAGCTGCAGTTACTTATTGTCTCTACACACCTGACAGTACACATGTCAATCAAACTTTCACCAGGTCATATGGGTTAAAAGTCTTTCCTTTTCTAAAAATAGACTTGATGAAAATTAAGAAAATAATTTGTTTTACACACAAACTCATCAAGAGTTTTCAATTTACTAATTGAAATTCAAGTGAATGGGCCCAAAACTTGCATGATTTTGATGACACAGGTGTGAGCAAGACAGACATGTCTCACCCTGCAGAAAATTCTCATCCTGTCAATCAAATTTTCAAAATTAAAGCACACCACACTTGTAAGAAATATCCCTCATTTTTAAAAAGCAAAATGATCTGCAGCTTTAATTATTTTTGTTTCTGTGATTTTACAGTAACATTTTGTATTGATTACTGTACTATAATTCTACTTTGTTGTTTTTTTGTTTGTTTGTTTGTTTTTTGTAGAAACCTGCAATGGCAAAAAAAGGAAAAAAAAAAAAGCTGTATACATTTTTTTTCTGAAGCCTTTCTATTTTTGTGTTCATTGAAATGTGAGTAGATGTACAATACTAGAACAATCTTTTAGAAGCCTGTACAAGAGAATTAAAAAGGAATACAAAGTACTAAAGACAGCAGTGTTTTGTATAAAGTCATCAGTGTGTTGTTGCTGCTTTGAAAGAGTAATTCAGATGGTGCATGTGTGTATCATTTTGAAAAAGGATAGGATAGGTTAGGATTTAGGGGAGACAAAAGAAACATTTTGGGGGATTTGTCAGATTTTCTTGTCTAGATTATGTTTATGGGGGCTCAGTAGAAATAAAAGTTACACTATTAAATAAATTACAATCTTACACTGTTAAACTCTGAGTTCTTGGTATCATTATTAAGAATTAATCCACTATTGCTGCAAAGCCTGATGCTCTAAATAGAATAATTGATTTTATATCTGTTTGTCTAAGACAGCCAATATTTAGCAACCCTTTCAAATCACAAAAATATACCTGTACTGAATGAGTTGTTTATTAGAAAGTGTCTAATCCTCAATGGCACAACACAATATTGTACTATACTGTAGATAGACATCTGAATTTTCTGTGAAGAGCCATGTTTCCTATGTACATTTTGTCAGAATGCTGAATCAGTTGTTAAATACTGTAATTACAATGAGTAACTTTCTCACTGACTAAATTATTTTTTATTAAAGATTAATAGTAACTGATGGCAAACATATTGGACAGATGTGGATACTGTAGCCTATAGTTTTATTTTTAGCATTGGTCTTTCTGTCCTGAGTGTCTTAAAAGAACTGCACTTGAATGGCTCCTTTCTCTCTTGTACGTGGCTTTGAATGAGTCTGTTCATTAGCATTTCATACTGCAACCATTGCTGGCCCTTGAGGCTCATAAGGTGGTGCAGTACACAGACTTATTATTTGCTCTTTGTCAACTGAGACTTCGTTAAAAAACCTAATTACAGATTTTAATTAGAATCCTTGGATTATAGTATTGTATTATCAATATAATAAACACATACATGTATAACTCTTATCTCATTATCTATCTTAACGTCAGACTAGTAACATATAAAACCTGATACACACTAAAATAATTCTACAAAAGTATGTGTATGATGGTTAGAAATAAATGAAATAAATAATCATCATCATCATAATCATAATAATAGAAAACAGCAACCAATAACCTCTTTAGTTAGCTGATATTGAAAAAAAGTTAATAATAATAATATTTTATTATTTGGTTACATTCTTTTTTTTTCTTCATAATTCACTTTTTAGTCCTTTGCTAGATGAGGTATCTCTGCTTTGAATAAATGGACTTTCATTGTACTTGATATGGTTTTCCATATAATAAATCACCATTTTTTCTCTAATTTAATACTACTACTACTAATAATAATAATAATCATAATCATAATCATAGGTAAATCTTAATCTGTTGCTATGTTTTGTATGGATTTCAGGACACTGGAAACATAATGCCATTATTTTGACATTTAATTAAGAGGTTGCAGTAGAAAACTAGAAAACTAATGTACATAAACCCTGCATTTCTGCTCAAGTTTGAGTTGCACCATATTTCCCAGGCAACGTTGCTATTGCTTTGTCACAAACATCCTATTAAATGAATTGCATTTATTTTTATGAGTCAGCCTCTTTTATTTCCTTTTCAACACATCCTCATAATTAAACGACTACATAGGGCGATTGTACCATGCACTGCAATCCATTGGAGTGTTTTCTACTGTGCCACTTTCAAAAACTGTTACAAATCACTGTTTAAAAATTACTTATGTTTTTAGGTGTGACAAAGCTGTGGTTAAGGTCTGGTTAGGTTTAGGCACAAAAAAGAATTGGTTTTTGAAAGATCATGGTTTGGAAAATGATCACTTGAATCGTGGTGTGGGTCAAAGTTACAGCTTCCTTAAATTTAGGCAACCTTCATCGCCACGCCAACAGCAATTATAGTTACGATTTTTAAAATACTGTCCTGTCCTCATGGAAACATGACACTCGCAGTTAGAAACGGGTCTCCTGCAGCTAAGTCCACTTTTTACCATCTATCTAGTCATGCACCCAACCCGCCGCTCCGAATATGGAAATTTGTTACCTTATATTGACATCATATCTGAACTATGTCATCATAGTTCAGATATCTAGCGGCTGATCATAATTACTACAGTCTGTCACTCAAACGTAACTGTGGGTTGTTTTTGATGACTGAATTAACAACCTATTCTGTTGTTTTTCTTGGGAGGATAGGCTGTTTCTATTATAACATAGTGCCAGAAGGAGCCATTGTAAACTTTATAAAAGTATGCAGGGGCATAATAGTCACCATGGATGAGTACTGAGGCATCAGCATCAGCATGCTCGAGGCCACAAATATTCTAACACCAGCACCAAGAGAATGTTGACTGGTTCACCACATGCATTTATTGAAAGGAATTAACCATAGACTGTAAAAAATTATGGACCTAGTCATCGTGATGTCACCCATTGGTTTTCTGGACTCTTTTTTTGATGCCTCAAGTTTGCATTTTGATCATCGGCATGGAAAAAACTGAACATCTGACTCCTTAGAGGGTCTTTTAGTACAACCAAACGCTGAACAAGACTTTTTTAGGCGAACAAAGTGTTACAATTAACTTTCATGAACTGAAAACACACTGAAATAGCAACAGCTACACCTATACTCTGTGAATCTGGGGTTACGCCATGGTTATGATACCTATCCAACATTGTTGCCATGGTAGAGACTTACCTGTGACGGCACCCACCTGTCACTCAAAGCGGCCATGCCCTTAATTATGAATAACTTTAAGCCTTCATAAAATTTAAACAGGTGAGTTATATGAAAATTCACAGTTGTCACAATTGGGGAATATTAACTATAGAGATCAAAACCATTTTTTTTTACCAGGCTGTAAACATGTTTATTTCTGCTGTAAAGTTGGGCATTTTAACATGGGGGTCTGTGGGGATTGACTTGCTTTTGGAGCCAGCCTCAATTGGCCATTCAAGGAACTGCAGTTTTTGGCACTTCAGCGTTGGCGTCATTTATCAGCCCTGGAGGTTTCCGTTTGGAATTAACTAAGGAGCTCACTGTGGTACAAGTCACAGTGAAGGTAGTAGGAGTTTACCAAAAGTCACACTGTGCAGCATTGTGTCCACTGCTAACATGAGTGTAGTCTCCTGTGAGACAGTCAGTGCTTGGCTGTAACCACTAATTTCCCCTATCGTGCCACGCATGTGTCGGCTTCTAATGTGATGAAACCAGCCGAGTGCAGAACACTGTATCACACTGGCAATGTGCCAGAGATAACACTGTGAGGCCAGCTGAGACCCTTACCCCTGTTGCAGAATCTCTTAAGAAAAGTCAAACACACCCTGCATTTCTGCACAGAGACAGCCAGCCATGCTGATAACGACTGAGTGTTTAACACTGCTGCATATTTTAAGGCAAAATTAGAGAATAAAGCAACTGAGGCTGTGGATGCCTGGGGGTGTTGGGGCAGGGCGTGCCTGTGGTCTGTCCAGGTTTAGGTAGCCTTGCCCTGAGGGTGAGAGATGATCCAGCTATGTGTATGAATTGCTGCTTTGTGCCAATAAGGTGTTTGTTGGCTTCAGCATTGTCTTCCAAAGACAGAAAATCTGAAACATAACAGGAACTGAAAGAATAGACATAAACCTGTCTCATGAATACTCTAGGTTATGCTCCTGCACTGAGGGAACTTTGGCCAATTTCATCTATGGTGAAAAAAAACCGTAGTATTTAGCATTTAAAGGACCCTAAATTGGAGGTTTCACAGTGAATCTAAGTGAGATTTCACAACATACAGTACAAGGTGTAAACCTATTTGGCTACCATGACAACAGCTGAACGTTTTAACATGAATGTCACATGGTAGACATCTAGTTTCAATGAAACCTCAGCTCAGTTACAATGAAACCATGAACCTAGATGCATTCTGACAGTGAGAATGTAGGTTATGTTATATGTATTCAGCCTTTAGGGTTAAAGCACATGTCTACTAACATGTTCTATCACAGATTCAGCAACATTTTCATGTCAAGCGTCAGTTGGCATTCCCTCTGAAACATTATTTAGTCATTTTCTGTATATTTGCAACACTATGCAGGCTTTCGTAATGCTTTGTAATATAAACACCCTTAATCCCAAGTATTTCAATTAATTTCAGTTTTACTTTAAATATCCTGCTTCCCAGTGTGTCAGCAAAGGGACACCAAAAAGAAAAGACACATTTGCTTGTTAAATATGTACCAATACATCCAAAATTAATCCATTTTCAGATATAATTAATTGAAAGACGAGACACAGACATATTAGCATAATTATTAAATTGCATCAGCATCTATCACCTGAAATGATATGAATGTTTTATAAATGCGAACAGAACATTGTTTGTTGTTGTGTATAACTTTCAGCACAATAACATCTGATTATACCGATTAGATGTAGAGACAGTGATATATTTGAACTGCCTCACCTAAGAAGAGAGACGTTTTGCTTAATCACAGAACGTATAACTTCATTTACAGATATTTGACTCTGTCTTCTCATTGTCCTATCCCTTCATTTTAGTTACTAACCTTGCAATTCAAGCACAAATTTACATTCCTGATAAAAGGGCAAATCGATGTATTATTACTTCCTTATGACCTTGTTAAATTCCTCAGTAGTCCTGTCATATCGAACAACTAAGCATACCTGCACATACAGTATTTGTGCTATATCGAACCCTTCCACATAACTATTTTTCTGTGAAAGACACACCTGTGCATCTCTTAATTAAGCAATCAACTCTGTCTACAACTACTCTGTAACGAGCGTCTTGCTAAAAGCATGATTATGCAAGTGTGGTTTCAGTCAGTGCGCTCTCTTTTCTTTGCTCATACTTAATTTGTATGCAGCCACTTTCATTGCTTGCCCCTAGGAAAGCAGAGGTCCATATAATGGTTATTCCAAGAGCTCTGCTTTGAATATTTCAAAGGGATGCAACACAACTCGGAGAAAATTCAGATCAGTACAGATGGATTAATCAATGCTTTGGTATTTCACAAAGGAAGCCTGCGTTAAGTTCAAAGGGGGAAACTTGTTAGCCAAACACACATGGGGGATGCTGTATTATCTCCAGCTTCTCTTGAGCTGCAGTCTATGCTTCAGATATTGACATTTTTATAGACTCCTCTGTATTGATCTGTGTAAAATGTAGGGAGTTTAATTGAAGAGAGGAGTCATAATAAAAAGGAAAAGCAGTTCACACTATGGTTTGTCTCCCTGTCCACATCACCCTGCAGCACCAAATACATGGGAGACAGAGCTAAGGGCTAAAAATATTAAATAAGGACATGTGTCTCTTCTTGTATCATCCTCAGAGACTCAACTCTCAGCGTTTAACTGAGATCTTGTGCTTAATTATGCATGTAATATGTTGTCAGAGGAATTGTCACTTAAGTGTGTGATCTGGCTTTTCCCCTGTCACCAGTGCAAGATAGGATCTATTAATTGCTCCTATAAGAACTCTTTCTACAGTGTGTCTCTGCTGTATGTGGAGGACCATTTTATCTCATACAAAGTTGTGTTGAGCTGAGCCAGTGAAGTGTCTGGATTGACGTAGATGTCTATAATATGTGAGGAAAACATTTTTATGTTTTCATTTAAACCAAGAATACTGGGATTTTGGACGAAAGGTGCTCACAGTAGTTTTGAGAATTACTAGGGAAACTATCATAGAAATTTATTTTACTTTATTTTCTTTATTTCATTGATCTGCATTCCTGCACTGACATTTCTGTCTCAGCAAGTTAAACTCTTAGGCTCTGTATGAATGAGCGGTTATTCTGTGAATTTATTTCGCTCATCGTTGATATGAACGGCCCAGTGTTGATAATCAATTTAGTTTCAGAATGTCTACAGTGTGGCGGGTTACTTTTAATCTTAGGTTCTGGTAGGATTACAAATATCAGTCAGGGTCACAGCTGTATCGGCTCTAGATATATGGCAAGTGACATTTAGTTTAATATCTTTTTTGTCTCCTGTTTTTTTTCTAAGCCTGAAATAGCTTGGTGTATAACCTTTCATACAGAAACATTTTAGTGGTGTCTGATTTATTTGATCATTATACTCCCCACAATCATAATGTAGAGGACAGGGTATTTCTCTCTATGTTTTCAATATCTTGTGACAAACTTGTTCCTCTTATTTGTAATCACTCCCCAGTAATTCCCACAAAAGGCTTCCCATTTTAAAAAAAACAGGTGACTTTATTCCTATCAAGTGTGAATCATGTGTATTGATGTCATTTCAAAGGATATGACAGCTTTAGAACTTATGAAGCTCCCAAACAAGATTGCGGTGTACCTAGGGCGCAGAGTCAGATTTAGTACTCTAAACACGTCATACTGGAGCACAACAAGGCTGCCGAGCCTGAATGCTTAATTTGCGGCCAGTGGGATGCTTTATCCAGAGATATAAACAAGTGCAGGCCCTATTGCATGCACAGTCACGTGGGGTGAGCATGGGCTGAATTGTTGAACAGTATATGGAGCCTCCTTGTTAACCCCCAGGAGCCAGATTCCAAGCATTCATTCAAGAAAGACTCCAGACCTTGAAAATCAAGTTGTGCATAGCAATTGAAATCATAACTCCAAGGATGTGGGCAGAGCCATACATTAAGTTTTTCATTATCTTTGTCTCTTAGCATAACAGCGACAATATCCCATGAATTCAAATGACCTAGATCAAAATGAAAAGACCCAATTAATCAGACATGATTTTTATATCAGCATCCAGTTCAAAAGCATAATCTGTAACTAGAAATATAGATTGTGTATTAATTGCTCTGACAAAAGCCTTTTCTATCAATGCATTTTTCTTTGCATTGCAGTGTCCTGGGTATGGCTCAAAGTGTCCTTGTATAATGCTAAGCAAGCCTTTTTGTTAGCAAGCCATCTCTTGCTACTTGAAACCTTAAAATCAATACCTGGAATTCACAGGTTTTACAGCTAATGTGGAGGAGAAAGCATGCTGGATTTTCACAGGGAACACACAGAAAACATGTAGAATTCAGTCTATTAAATCAGGTGTCCAAACCGTTGGTGTATGTAAAATATAAATAAAATGGGGTATAGCAGTGGGGGGATCTTAGACTAATTCATGTGTCAATAACCTGCAGTAAATACTCATAAAACATAAAACATAAAACAGGAAATGTAGTATTCTCCCTTTGACAGTGAATTTTATTTAGTGCCTACATGACATATGCATTAACCCTTTGTCGTGTCAGATTTACACATTGTTGTAGACTGCATGGTATGTAGTATTGCATTGAATGGATGGATGGGGGGACATAAAAATGCTATTGCATTTGTAGCAGCGAGGGAAGACGCAGAAATTTGCAGAAGTCCATTAGATTTCTCTTTAACAGCAACTATTAAACATCTCCATTTTTTAAACTGTATGATTTTTTTACTTGTTGTAAACCTATGACCGACAAAATAATGCTATTAATAGAGCACTTCAGGATAAACTCCTTTGGTGTCTGGTATGAGAAAAGTAAGTCAGAAAGGTTTACTGTCAATAGGTGAACTATTACAAAACAGGTGTTATTTATTATGTGAAAAAAAACAGTGGTAGTGATCATTATTTTTTCATCTCCTCAAAAGTTAAATACAATATTTTATTCATTAAGCACCATAAATTAACTTGTTAAAAAGTGGTTGGAGAGAGGTAACTCAACCAAAGTCATTTTCAAAGAAATGTCCTTTTAAGAAGTTTTTAGGGATTCAAGCAGAGCGATTGAAGTGAAAGCAGTTGTCATTTCTGGGTCATTCTGTTGAGCCAACTAGGAGACAGATAAAGTCTCAATTAAAGATAGCATACATCACATTCTGTCAGTCCTTAAACGCTATTACATCACAGACTCAGGCAATCTCTGAGTAAAAAAGGTCTTCACTCCAAAAAAAAAAAAAGAACACTAAATTATTCAGCCTGCATGTCACAAAGACTGAGTTCCGTACAGTCTTCGCACATGTCTGTCTCTTGTTGTAAGGCTCCTTTAATTCAGGTGTGAATAAAAGTGCAAAGAGATTCAATGTGCAGCATTTCCTTTGGTACAAAAATATATAAAATGCAAAATATAAAATAAATAAAATAGATTATAAAGTGACACTCATCAGTTCAATGCCTGACCAATATCCTAGTTCTGTGTTACTGTTCACTGTGCTTGAGGATGATAGACATGAGGATAATGTTTCAACATTCCTTGACTCCCTTTTTGGCTAATGGGAGGGTGTCTGCTGTGCAATCTGGCTCTGAGGGACATCATTCAAAACAAATGCTCCCTGCCAGTAGTGGAGTGTGCAGGTTTTCAATCCAATCAAACCTCACCCACTAATTTTACTAATCAGCATGCCTTCAACCAGACAGAGAGAAACAAACTGGTGAAATCAGCTGGTGATGAATTTGGCTGCAATTTAAACCTGCATATCTTCCAGGGCACAGGAGTGGACACCACCAGCTAAGAGGAAATATGGCAGCACACCTCGGTGATCCGAGCCCTATCCATGCACAATGGATGCACTGAATGTTCATATTAAAATAATTTCTTGGCTCGCTCCATGTGCCCTGATAGTGCTGCTTCTTTTGATGATCCCTTAAAATTCAACCAACATCTGTGTGTGACAAAACTGTGGATTCACATTCAGAATGTGATAGAAATTGTGTGTGCAAGAAAACTAAAAGCATATTCCAACAATTCAATGAAGGATGAAGGATTTTAGTTTATTCATTTTTCATTAAAATATTTATTCTATTAGCTCTCCAAGGAATTTATTAGCATGCAGATTTCAGTTTTGTATCAGAAAACAACATCTGGGAAAATCTGCTATATATAAGAGTGAAGAAGTGAATCTAGGTTTAGGTCTGAGTTCTATTAAAACCTTGGTGGCCTTGATTTCCATATTCATGACCTAAAGTGTGTATGTTGCAGGAGACTGCATATTCCCGTGTGTGACTCCAAGGTTGGAACCAGCGCAGTGGGGTGTGTGCTGAAAGTGGCTCTTAAGTGTAGTTCCAGAGGTGGTGAAAGTGTTGAGGGTGTTGTTATAGTTATTGTTGGGGATAAAACCTTTATAACTGCTACTTGTTCAGGATTGCTGAAGTGATATCTACTGTACTTTATTTTTTTTTTCACCTTAAGTGTTTGAAGCTAAAGGAAAATAATTTCAAATACAAGGACAATAGTATTTAAGCTCAGGTTAGCAAGGTTTTCAAACTCAAACAATATAAGCACATGATCACTTATACATATAATAGGGGCTTGGTTTGTTTCAGCTTTCATTTTTAGGATCAAATATGTAAATCAACACTGCACTGCAATATATTTATATTAATGCTAGGATCAAATCACTATCTGTAATCTGAAAGTTGTCGCTCATAGTGACAAACCCACAGATAAGTCTCACCCGACTGCAGTTCCCGTCAACTCTATGCAGAACCATTTTGGCATCTTTCAACTCATTGTTATGGTTTTTACATCCAACAACTTTACTGTTTTAATTGAGGCTTACCGCTCTCATGAACCTCATTTCAACCACAACGAGCAGCTGCTTTCAGTAAAAAAAAAAGCTACTATAAATCCTCTGCACATTACCTACCAGCACCAAATGGCACATCTCTGGTGTTAGTGGAGACCAAAACAGAGCTAGAAGGAGATTGAATATTGGACTTACATTCATCAAGAGATCAAAAACTTGACTCAAATGTGTGCTAACATTGTCTCTTGGATGTGTAAATAAGCAACCTTTTGCTAACACAAGGTGATAATATCAGTGTTGTGTTTACAGTTTGATTTGCTGCCCCCAAGTGGTCAAAAAGTCAATGTATGCCCCTTTAAATAAGCATTGTGTTACATAACATGCAAATAATATGGTGACTGTTTTAATAGTCTTCTAATATTCTATATAACATTAAAATAGCAGAGTGAATTAATGGTGCATAGATAAGTTATGCCAAGCAGTCACTTACAAAATAAACCAAAAAAAATCCATTAAGTGTTTTACCAAGAAACGTTAAACTAATACAGTAGTTATCTTCTATAACTTATCTATAAGTGTTAGTTGTAACCGATGGCCATCACTAATCAGCAGGAGATTGTTGGTACCACAGAGATGTGAAAGTGCACATCTTAAAACAGAATAATTTGTAGGGAAAGCCATCACTTATCTAGGTGTCCTGCTGTCTATAAAGAGCAAGTAATTCATTACTGTCACCCTTAAAGTACATAGTCCTGATTGCTAATGTGAAGACACAATCACCATGCAAGCACAAAGAGCCAAGCAAATATTCTGCTACATCCAACCTTGTCAATGCTAAACAATAGAAGATTATTGTTTATATAATTTATGTCTCAACATTTTGTCTTCTTTTAAACCCTGCAGTTGACTGTATTTAATCTCCCGGACTAATGCATTTTGTGATAATATTATCTCATAGGTGCTCTCTCATATAAAACACATATATTTGTTGGAAATCTAATATTACAGATGTGATGAGGTAACTGCTCTCTTGCAATCTCCTGACGTTTGCCCCAGTCTGACAGGCATGTAAAATACCCGTTTACATTATAGCTTGACAACAGTGTGCTGACATCTCCATTTCCCATGTGACTGCATGAAATAACCCTGTCAAAAATATATTACAATCCATACATATGACATTTTGCTCTCTTCAGTCACACAAGGTCATTGGGTGAGGCTGCAAACGCCCTCTACTGCGAGGAGCCTTTGGTGCAATTTTAATGACAATCATTGACAGTGAGCACAGTTACCAGACATCATTTTATCATATTCAAGTTGGAAATAGATGGAATATAGAAATCTGTTTCTGCTTGAGTCTGAGTGAACCACACAGCACTTATTCAACCGATGTAAAAGACAGAAGAAAAAGGAAAAAATCTCCCTTAACAGCATCAGACTCCGTGAGCTTTCAGTCACCGTGTATTAGATTTATCACTTTCTTGTCCCTACACCTTGTTGATGCCTCCAGAGTACGACTACATTGGTATGGGAGAGGAGGCCTAAGCTGTGACTATGACATCTTTCTTGGTGCATTATCTTCACACTCGATCTCCTTGGGGTAGATGGAGTGCACAGAGGAAGTGCTTCCACCGGTTAAGTCCTAACATGTAACCAGACATTGCTTTTAGGGGTCGGCTGTTAACAGGGTTGACAATGCTCTTTTATAGCCTTCAGATTGAATATTCCCTGAGTCTCCTGCAGCAGAGGCCATGTCATTACAGCTGATAGCGCCATTATTTTTTGAAAGAGTTGGCAGGACTTTTTTATGCTTCGTATTTCCCTTGCACTTAATGGCTGTCAGTGTTCCTTACCTTTAGTGTACGTACTTTCACAAGGACATTTTTGGTTATGACACCGTGGCTTGTTTTCTGTGTGTTCACTTTTGTATTCAGATCCCTGTGTTCAGGTCATTCAGGTTTTCCAGATTACTGAGGACATAAAATCCATTACTTTGAGAAGATAAAGAACCCTGGATTCTTTTATTGAAAAAAATAGATTTATTGTAGCCATGACTTAACGAGGCTCAGAAAATTGTTGTTACTGTAGGTACACCATGGTCCTTTTCATAATTTTTGAAAGTCACCTTCACATGAAGTTTCCAGATAACTAAATGAACAATATGGTGTTTGGCAGGTTAAAACAAATGCCGCAAAGTGTTCCTTATTGAATAAATGGCCTAAATAAATAATTATGAAATAAGTAATTACATAAACAAATGGTTGAAAATAAATGAACCAATAATTGGTGAAACAATTCAAGACATTATCGAAACTCAACTTATTACAATTAAGTGTTATTTCATCATTATTATTTTAATCATTTTATTTTAATAACTTTATGGAGTTATTTTTTACTTCACTATAAAAATGTTTCTTTCAAAATGCCTGTTTTCAAATGTCTATCTTTATTTCATGATGGCATTTTTTACATGTCACTTATATTTCATGTCACATTTTACTTAATAAGGTCACTTTTCATAACCATGGTATCACCACCCCCCCACCTTTCAGCCACACACGTCTCCTGCCTCTCTTCAGCAAGCAAGCTCAACAACTGCTACCAGATTTAGCCAGTTAAGTCCGGTTAGCTAGAGCAACAACGACAATGTTTAAGTAATTCTGAATCGTACAACTAGATGCTGCAATAATCATAGTAAACAGACAGAATAACTAACCTCTCCTTTTATTTGGCTTATCAAGGCTTCTTATCTACTCACCTGAGCTTGGATTAAGCAGCAACAAAGTAAAGAGCCAGTGTTAGTTTGCTCTTGTAAACTGAGACCAGAAGAAGACACAAAATAGGCTTAGGACAGAGGAATGTGTGTTAAAACTTAAAAACATACAGACTCTTAGGCCACAACAAATAGAAGACACACCATGATAATGTTTATACAAAAAATATTTTATTGAACCCACATTGAACCACATTAAAGAACTAAATGTAAAGCATGGGATGTGATATGAGTAAGGTCAGTGGCCGAGGGTTTACATGAGTGTAAGATGCGTGTGTTTGTGTTTTAAGGTGCAAGACAAAGGCATAAGAATAACTTAAAGCAGCATACTAAATAAAACAAATGGGTGCCTGATGGGAAAAGGGAGAGGGAGCTGTAGCAGACAGCATTGCAGCCAGACTTAAATAACCTTGGAGCACTATGGGGCCCCCAGGTGTTCTAGGTCTCCAGGATCCACATGCAGGGTGAACAAAGAAACAGGTGAACCACAAAGCAACACAATATGACCCAGCAGGGGTCATCACCATCCCTCCCCATCCCCCTTAAGACAGGGTCCCAAAGGGATCCCCACAAAAACAATTTCACAATACACACAACAAAATCAATAGTCGGCAACAATTACCTATATCCAACACAAGAAAATCTCCACATTATCGGCACTGTCCCACCATCTTCCTCACACCTCAGCAACTGGATCCTGGAAGCAAATTAAGAGGGAGGGAGAGAGAAAGAGAGAGAGCAGAACAGAAGCAGGCATTGATGGAAACCCCAAAGTTAGCCTAGAAAATTACCCCACTGGGACACAGGACAAAGCATCTGGCACAATATTATCTGTGCCCTTGATATGTCTGATATCCAACCAATATGCCTGGAGCAACAGAGACCAGCACATCAGCCTCTGGTTGGGACAGTGCAATGAGTTCAAGAAGATCGAGGGATTGTGGTCTATATAAACCACCACTGGCCTACTCCCTGCGCCAATGTAAACCTCAACATAGTGTAAGGCCCAAAGCAGATCCAGAGCCTCCAGAGCCATCATTGCCATCCTCGCCTTCCCACAACAAAACTGCGCCAGCACCCATGTTACTGGCATCCACCTGGAGCTTGAAAGGATCATCCAGATGTGGTGCAGCCAGAACAGGGGCCGAACACAACAAGGTTTTGTCATTCTCAAATGTGCTCTGACACTTGGGGGACCACACAAATTTCACCCTACTTTTAGGCAGGCCAGTTAACGGCACAACCATGGTGGAAAACTCATGACTGTATACTCATACAGACAGAGTAATGAAAGCTGAGATATCACATGCATGTACAGAGAGTGGGACCTGCCAATCCCCTTTCAACAAATTAAATTTACTCACAAGCTTTGCAGGATCCACATGATCTATGCAGACCTCCATGCGTGCCAGCAGAAAAGAGTCAGGCTTAGTGTTATTTACTTTGCGTTAGTCATTGCAAAAATGTGGAGTTGGGTAGACTCAGACACAGAACGCGAGTAGTACGGCTTCAATAAATTCACATGATACAGCTGAGTAGCTTTCCTGAGGTCAGGAGTTGCATTGATGTAATTCTGTTCAGACAATTTATTCACAATAGAGTAAGGACCCGCAAATTTTGCCTGAAACGGAGAACCCACAATAGGGAGAAGAGCCAAAACCTGATCTCCAGGGCTAAACTCATGACGCTCCATTCCGGGGTCATGAAGTTTTTTGACTGTACACTTGCCAATTTCTCTTGCACTAACTCATCCGCTGCGTAAAAGGTGCTGCCTAAACCCATTCATATTGAATTGGGTTAGCGCCGTCACTACAGACTTTGAAGTTATTGTATGTAATGGATAAGCAGCAGGATACGTTGTGCTCTGACATATCAAAGTCAACAAATACATACTGCCAACCATAGAGCGAGGGAGAGGGCCTACACAGTCTATGATCAAATGGTCAAAAGGCTTAACAACTGCTGAAATTGGCACCAGGGAAGCAGGCTTAATGTTCTGGTTTGGCATCCCTGTGAGTTGACAGGTATGACAAGTTCTGATGTAAGCAGCAACATCTCCTTTTAACCAAGGCCAAAATACATACCGCAAAATGTACCACATCACCTAATTTACTTTTGCTTCACCAACAAAGTCACCATCACAAGGCACCCACTTTCTCACTAATAGGTCTTTCTGGACAAAGTAACCATGAACAATGTCTCCTACTTTTTCAACTATTTTAGCCTCATCGCACAAATCAGACAGGGATGACTCAGCCCTTTGGCTCTTCATCCAATCCTCCTTCAAAACAGATGGAGGAAGATCAGGCAACAAAACCACATGTTCATCAAGCACCATATTGCTACACCCCAAAACAGGTGGGTCAAGGGCAGACCCTTTATGGCTCTGTGCACACATCACAGCACAAACTGGAAAAACCCCTGGAGATCCCAGACTGCTTTCATCAAGCTCCCCAGATGCTGGCAGCTTAGAAATAATCACAGGAGACAGCAGCACATCAGCCCACACAGCCATGGTCATTGCCTAAAATCATAACCACATCGTCAAGTGGCAATATGAGGCGCACCCTGACAGGAACAAGGCCCTGTACCAACTCGCAATCCAGCACAGTATAATGGTGCAGCACAGGAATTGAGCCTAGCCCTTCATCAGTACAAAATCACCCTTTTCTGTAGCAGGAAGCATCTTCTCCACAATAAAAGAATGTTTAGCACATGTGTCACACAATTCCTTAATCGGAGCAGACTTGTCACTACCAACCAATGAAACCACAGCGTCAGCTATGAATGGCTCAAAACCAGAACCAGCACTTGGGTCCACACATACCGGTTTCTTTTCTGAAACTGTAGAGCATATCATAGTCAGGGCATGCGAAGGCAAATGACACTTAACTTGACTTTAACAGCAGACACTGATCCTTCCAATGACCCCCCCCCCCCCACAGCAGTAATTACACATTCTTGCACCCTCAGGTCGCCCAATAAATGCTGGCCTATGCCAGGGACAAGGCTTTCAAAAATTTGCACCACTGCAGGAGTTACCACAGCTGTCATCTCCACCTTTCCAATCTCCCTCAGAGCGCGTATCTAAAAAACTACCCCTATACGTCAACACAAAATCCTCAGTCAATTCAGTTGCTTTAAGCGCAGTGAAGGGCTTTTGCTCATTCATATAAGTGGCAATGCGTTGAGAGAGAGCATTTTTAAAATGTTACAACACAATCAATTCACAAAGCTCATCAAAAGTATCAACTTTTGCAGCTGAGTACCAATGGTTAAATTGGGACGCCAAATCATGGACAAACTCCACATTTGTTTGCACATTTCCCTTTATCCAATCCTGAATTTCTGGAGATACGCTTCAGGGGCCAACTTGTATGCTTTTAATACAGCCGACATCATTGTATCATAATCCAAATCATCCTCAGCACATAAAGCCGAATAAGCTTCCTGAGCTCTCTCAGTGAGGATGCACTGAAGCATGAGTACTCCACCCGGATCCGGCCAATATTTTGCATCTGCAACACGTTCAAAAAGAGTGAAAAAAGTGTCAGGGTCAACAAACACAAGTTAGCCACAACATCACCACCACCTGATGCAGAACCAACAGAAGCAGAATCCCCCGTACAAGACCCCCCTACAGAAAGTTTGGTCTCTTGGATTAACTGCAGGTTGAACTGCTTTAACTCCATTTTCATTTGTTCAGTGCTCTGCTGAATGTTCTCCATCTCAACTTGCTTTTCCAACCCTTCCAACTGAACCTGCTTCTCCTTGTCCCACTCCAACTGCTGAAGTTTCTCTAACTCAAGTTTCTCCTCCCTGTCCATATGTCTCCATAATTTCTGCTGCTGAAACTGCAAGGCTAACAGCTCATTATGCTGCTCAAAAGTCAAACCAGCTGTCTGACACAGACACAGGTGTGGACACAACTCACTTTTCTTTAACACACCTTATTCAAACAACAACAACAAAACCTCATTTCTAATCTCATGCTTGTGTTTTTACTCTGCAACAATAATACCATAATGGTCAGCTATTTGCACTAGCTGCTCCTTTCTACAGCCATTTACAAATGCGCAAATTACCAATACAGACGGTGACGTGTTCACTTCCAGACATGCACTTGGGTAAATGACAACCCCCAACAGAGAATTTTCCCCCTAACTGCCTAACCAAAACTTACCAACACCTCACCTGTAGTCTTCATGTGGCTTGCAGCAGGTATTTATGCACTGAAAACCAGCAGACTTATTAAAGTGACCTGCAAGCAGGCGACCCCACAAAATCCAAAAACAACTGACACTAACCATGTCTCCAAAACGCTACAAAAAAAAAACAAAAACAAAAAAAACAAATAGATGCAACCCAAATGGGAAACGCCACCACAGCCTAACGGGGAAAACAGCATATCAGAACGGTTATTACCTTCTGAGCGGCACACAACAATCTGACAGCAGGTCAGAAACCAGTGCTTCCACAATGAGTGAATGAATGACATGAATTAGACATTCATATGGTGTGTGTGCACATTCTTTGTTTGAGTTACATCAGTTCATAAATAACTTATGTCCATGTTTAATGATGAAGTGGAAAATACATAGTACCAAATTGCTTTGACTTTCCCTTGTTACCTTGTCTCTGCCGCTTCATTCCTCTGTTTTTCTGCTCCAAATTACTTCCTAAAGGGGGAACAAAAAAGCTGTGGGATCCATCCCCCTAGACATCAGGATTGAGTCCTGCTGGTTTTCTCTCTAACCATCTAATCAGAGAATCCAAGAGAGTAGGTAGAATTGAAAACAAAAAGTGCTGGCCCTGGGTTAGTCGAGAAAAGCATGTTTACCAAGAGATCAACTCATCAATCAACTGAAAATGATTTTTGCATTATATGAGGAGAAAAAAAAATAATGTGACATATTATGATGGATAAATTAATACAGAAATAATGACAACAGAAATAATGACAGTGACCATTTGGGTGAGCATATGAGAGGAATATATAAGAATGTACTGGATATAGAAAGAGACTAAATTTAATACATTAGTCTGGCCAATGCAGCTTAAATCTACTGCATAATTAGATAACGTTTCTGGATTGTTGGAAAAATAAATAGATATGCCTCCTTACTTGGATGTTGAAGTAAGGTTATTTCTCAACAGACAGTTTAAAACACTACAAATATCAGTAATCATGACGGTATTATTAGAATTTTTATTATTAGAATAAAAGAAAAAATATCACTCGATTAACTCTCTACCTTGTCAAAAATAGGAAAATAACTATAAAAACATCACATTCCTGTGTTTTGGTCTGCCTTGTCAGCTTCCCTGAAAATGTATTTATGTTAGAGTTTCTCTTAGAAACAATCCTGTATTTTGAGGGGAGAAAAAAACAGAGCTATAATTACGGCTGATATAAGAGCTCTCTTACATACTTCACAGAAGGACGCCGTTTAAAAGCTTTTTTAATGAGAAGCTTTACAAGCGCAATTGCATGTATTAATTGCTTCCTTATAAGAATAAATGAGAATGACAGGGTAATTAAAAGTTGTGGTGTTAATTTCCCTAAAGATAATATACTATATGGTATATTCAAAGTCATTTATTAAAATGATGAAATTATCTTGAAGCAGTTTTACTGCTCTCACCTTTAAAGAGGTTACATGGGTGTTGTAAACCTTGATCAGTGTAGGTGGTTTGGCGAACCTAGAAATTAGAAATAATGATAATAAAATCACAAAAAGAGCATGGAAAGATCTCTGTTCACATTTGGGGATATAACCTTGGCACAAAGCAATGTAACATGCATATAAGAAACAGATAAATTATTTGATGCTGTAGAAATTTGCAGAAATTACGTATTTGGATGCCTGTCTGATCACTAGAGATGCACCTGAGCTCAGATATGGAATCAAAATTCCATCTTTTATTGATGCCGAATACTCAATATTGAATGTTAGAGAAGGTCCTGAATTGTTAAAATTAGCATTAAAAAATTATTACCTACCATACATGGATGTGGGCTATACCTGTCCTTAAAGGCAACACTGAAAACATCCTAATGATGTTTGTTTGATAGTTGGAGATTTATGGAGACAAAAAAGAATCACATAGCACAAAATCACCTGTAGACGTGAAAATAATCAGTGCTATTGATTTGAGGAGGAGTTATAAGTGGACAATATGTGTACAATATGTTCTGTTTCCTAATTCAGCCGAAAGTTGTACATGAGTTGGGACTAATCTGTTGCACCCTGGATCTGTGTTATCAAGCAGACCTCTGTGAAAGCAGTACAAAATATTAAATAATTAAGACTACTCATGTGACCTGCAGCTGCACCAGTCAAAGGAAAGTTTGTCAAACCAAACGCAGCAACTGTCACTATTATCATAACTAATGTCTGATTGGTTAGGGTTTCATCTTCAATCTGCATTATTAACTTGACCTTAATTCAGTTTTTTTTCTGACTGAATGCACAAGCTTTCTTCCTTTCACATTCCTCTTAAAACCATATTTCACCTCACCTCATAAAAGGTTGCAATTTTTCAGTATTTTTGACACTGATATATTCCAATGATTGGTATCCAGGCATAATTACTTCTAGAGAGGGATTCAGAGGTCAGAACCTGCATTGAATCAGTATATAATAACACACAAAAATACTTTTCATTGAAATTGCATTTTAACAAAAACAGTTTTTCCACTTAGAGCTCAATTTGAAAGGCTACATGCCATTTTGAATGCAGTTGTTGTGTTTTTCCTTTATATCATAAAAAAGGGCGAGGGGGCAGGGGCCTTTTGTCATACATGCAGATGCACTTACCTATTGCATTCAGTGTAATTGAAAACACCTTTCAAAGAATGAGAAAGGGCTCACTGCATATTATATACAGTTTTTTTTTTCATTTCTGTGGGAGAAAACTCTTTAATCCTTTCTGTATTCATTAGAAAAATAATTTTCATTACATAATGTTGGTTCTTGAAGATCACAAATATATAGTTTCATATAGGAACACTTAATCGTTGGTTTTATTTATATAAATAAAAATATAAAAAACACTAGAATATGTATAGAAAAAAGGCAAGCAAGACCAACTGAAAACAACATTCCCTGTATATGTTTGTGTGTGTGAGAAAAATAGAGAGAAATAGAGTCACTGACCATATTTTAGTCGTAAAAAGCATGTGTTACTTCTACAGCAAGACCCCTGCTCTGAGCCTGGTCAGACCAATATGTTGATGTCAGATATGCCAGAGGTCTTTTTGTGTGTTATTTAAAGTCTGCCAAGAGGTACACAGAGAGGAGTGTGTGTCATCACTGCTGAATCCAAAACCACTTGTTTCACACCATATAACAAACCTGCCACCCCCCACAGTGTGTGCTGATCCAGCTACAAAGCACTGTCTTCCTGGTTGCTGCACAGAGCACTTCAGGCGCTCTTTTGTGCCGACAGCCATCAGACTTCAGACTGTAGAGAGCTTCCTGCCCCACTGGCCCCAGCCTCAGCCAGCAAGAAGAAGCCAGAGCCTGCAATGACTACAATGGACTCTTTATACTCTGGGCTACTCCATACAGAACATGTACAGCTCTGCTTACATACGACATGTCTTAATTGTGTATAAAGTATGACTGTGAAAGTACTGCCATGTTTTCTACTTTCCATCCATATTATCTATGTCTGTAAAATGAAATGAAAGTGTATTTTATGAACACAGCTCCAGACACGTTAACACGTCTGTTCATTTATGAGGCTTCCTGCAGGGGTGATAATGAGAATGATAATGGGATAATGTGAACACAAGCACTTTCTGTGCAGATGTTATACGATTTTTTCCCCATGTGGCCTTTTTATACTTTACTTCTCTGTTATTTAGTGCTTACATACTACAACTATTTATTTTTTTTCTCTGTAGGTTTTCACCCTTTTCATAATGTTTCAGATATTGATGTTTACTTATGCTGATGCTGCTACAGTGTACTCAGTGTATATTCAGTATTCAGTATATTCAGTGGCATTAATTTGCTGATGTATCATATTCATAATTGCTGCTGCAATAGTCCACTTAATACATGGCTAACATTAATGTTTCATCTAATCATCGTCTAATCTGTAATGCCAAGGTTGTAACAAAGAAACATATTGAGTGAAGCATTATTTAAACTGCAAAAAGATTGAAACTCATCACCAGATGAGCTAAATTTAATGGAAAAGAAAATAGGTAATGACTATCGGCCCAAAGGCAGGAATCCATTAACTATAATAGAGAAACAGTGTGAATCAACATAAAAAATGTATTGGCTTACGGTAGCGTAAGTCTTATTTAACTGCTCCCAAACGGTTTTCAGGGACATTCTGCATATGTAACTGCGGGCTTCTGTAGATTACCTCCGCAAGTGTCATGCAGGATGTATTTTTAAAAGCAATCACATCTGCTGCAGAATTCCCTTTTGTTTACCTCAAGTGCAATTCTTAGAGTAAATATTTACAGTCTGTTAATAACTGCAGGCTATAATTGACGTGCATCATTTAACACTCCTCATTTGATGCTTTCATGGTTCACTGCAGGTATATGATGAGTTTGATTTGAAATGTCAATGGCACTAGGAACTGCCTTTCAACACTATGTTGAGTAATCTTATCATATTTTAAATATCTCCTCTTATATTTGTAGACAGTTAGAAAACCAGCTTTAATGTGTAGTGCTCTTATTCTTTCCACATATTTAACCTTGTTGCAATTTTCACACTAAAAACAAACTCTGTGTATATTGTGTGGTATATGTCGTTTTCACTACATTTTTTTAAATGCCAACATTGAAAACTATCTAAGACAACACAATTTTTATGCTGTTTTAAAGGAAATTCCGGTTTATCTCAACCTGATGCATTTCCCATAAATTACGCCATTGTGGCTCTATGTGTCACTTTGTAACTTTGCTCTCTCCAACTCTATTATAGAGATTCAGAGCATTCACAAAAAGACGTATATGGCACAAAACGACGAACATCGGGACAAGCTGCTGAGTCTCCTTCAGTCTTCCAAATAAACATGATTGTTACATGAATCACTTCAAATGTTTGTTTCTGAGTCTGAATGAAAGTAAACACAGAAACTAGCCACCTAAAAGCAGTTCAGTTACCACCAGCTCTCTGAAGACGCTGATAATTTTACTCTAACTGCATGTGGCTATTAGCACTGGTTTTTGTGAATTGGACTGTTGTTGCAATGAGGCTCATTTGCATAAAAAGGAGACAATTTTGCGCCAAATGTATGCATATTACCTAATTTAGATAAGTGCAAATAGCAAAGGAGCACCAAGATGCTGTTTGCAGTTGCAGTTAGGGATGCATTTCACCCTCTGCGGGTGCTTTGTGAATTACATGATTTCTTTTTGTCTTATTCGTGCAGGTTTAGCGGCCGCAAAAGCCGCACAATCCTTTTGTGAATTTGCCCCTCTGTGTGCAGTTTTTGGTAGGATTTAGCAGTGCACCAATTATGCAGTTCTCTACCTTATCCAATCACACATACATTTATACATAAGGTTCCTTATCACTGCCTCACATGTGGGTACATTTATGCTGAATAACATATGACTAACACCATAAAGTCTTGGCATACAAAACAACTCCCTCATGGTGTCATTGTAAATGACTGTAAGTCTCTTTTTATACCTACACCATGTGAGCAGTGCACAGTAAGCCCTGAACAGACAAACCTTCCCATCAGTTGAGCACATCTGAGAAATACCTACAAGAGTGTTGCCCTGAGCATATATCAAACAAGATAGATAGATAAATAGATAGACCACGTGACACTTTGCTTCACCCACTTTGCCCTCTTTGTAGACACTTTTCAACCCACTTTGTAACGCTTTTCGCAACAGCAATGCGACGAGTGGGTGTGCTTTCACTTCTTGTTCAGGAACCTTTTGAAGGTTTTTTCTGGTTAACTTGTCTGAGCTGATATTTTTGGAGATAAAATATTTATCCCAACAGTTGGGAATGTGCATGACAAGTAAGTAAGAATGTGAAAGCACTTTAGTGCGTATGAGCATGAGAGTATATGAGGTGAAATATACTATAAGGGATGATATTTTCTCTTATGATCTAGATCAGTTATCATTGCCAATGACTGATGCATAAAATCACTCTCTGATCTGCTACCCCTGTGGTTAAGGTCTGGTTATGTTTCACTAAAAATACTTCGGTAAAGGTTAGGGAAAGACTTACTTCATGCTTAAAAGAAACTAATGCTGACTGTTGTTAGGGGATGGGACAAATGCTGCCATTTCTCTGATGAGAGAAAGGAGTCAAGGGGGAAAAAAACACCCCAAGGCATCATAACACATCCCACAAACAGAAAACATCACTAGCATCTCAAGGAACTGGCAACAGGGATTACAGGTGAAGGTGTGAGACGCTGTGGATGTAGTGCATGACCTTGACAAGAAGTGACCAGATGGCTCACCGCAAACAACCAAACAGCGGTTGAACATATGTTTCCACCATGGTCTAATCTGGAGGCAAGCCAAGGAAAGGAGATTTCATTGAAAACTCTTATTATTTACTTTAAAGATCCAAAAAGACGACAGCTAAGGAGATCCTATGGAACACTGTGGTTCTAAAAAATAACGACCATTAATTAATGATGGCCATTAAGTCTAAATGGTTCCCCTTCTTCCACTTTTACTTCCAACAATACAGCTTCTATGTTGCTTTACCTGCACACACTTTTTGTTCCTTATTAGTATTTATTTCAAATATAAGTTGTGTTTATTTTCATTTGGATGTTAAATGTGACAGACATAGAGTCAGGTCTTGACAGCTTATTAAGTTTATGTTTATGGATACCAAACATCTGCCTTTTTGCTTTAATATGAAGACTGATTGCTCTTGGTTTTCTTGCTCTTGCTTTATTTCTTTGTAAAACCATGCCAGTGGGAGTGGGGGTATTGTTTACCTCAGCAAAAAGCTGATCATGCTCTCCAAACCTGCATTACTACCTGAAGCAAGGCCTCAAATCCCTGACAAGTTGAAGACAGTGTGGATGCAGGAGCCAAATGGAGAGCAAGGAGGAGAATGTGTAAACCCTTTCTTCCTTCTATCGTTATTTTGTGGGTAATGTGTAATCCCTGATGAAAAACATGGACAAGCTTGGTACGCTGACCAAGACCTAGTGGGAATAACAGGAGCATGTGCTTCACTGAAAAATGGCTGCATAAACATATTTTGGACCCTCCACTGTTACCAGCTTTCACACTGTTTGGGCCAACAGAAACTGCAGGAGGAGAGGTAAGAAGAGAACTGGGGGATGGCAGTGTTTGTGAACAACAGACAGACATGTTGTGGTGAAAGAGTGTCTCTGTGCCCCACACAATCAACTATGGCCATGAGTCTGCATCTATATTATCTGTCAAGGGAGTTCACATGTGCCTTTGTTGTTTGCTGTGTGCTTTCTGCCAGCGAGTGACATGATAAACTCTGTCAGAGCTAGATTACAAGCTCAATACCCAAATGTATTTATGGACATTTCAAGAGACTTTAATCATGCTTCTCTGAACAGGTGATGAGCGCCACAGGAGCACCGCAGGGAGACCGTCCTCTCACCTTTCCCACCTCTGTCGTTCAGTCCTGTCAGCTGCAGAAGTTTTATGATGATTGTGCAGTTGTAGGGTTTATCAGAGGTGGGCAGGATGTGGAGACCTCATGGACCCCTTTGTGGAATTGTGTTAGAGCAACCACCTGCTCCTGAATGTGGCCAAGACCAAGGAGATGGTGGTGAAGAGGGAGGAGGACTACAACAAACCTTGTTTCTGTTCTTGGAAAGTCTACAGAAAGGGGCAGAGCAGACTCTATTTCTTGAGAAGGCTTTAAAGTGTGCAGCAAGATGTTGCAAATCTAATGCAAATCTAATCTGGAAGACTGAATGTGCTGGGGAATTTTCAGGAGCCATTAGAGTTGATTATGAAGAGGAGGATACTACGCAAACTGTTAAACATCACAGATAATGTCTCTCATGTCCTGTACAACCTACTGTACTGGTCAAACAGCAGAGCACCTTCAGCAAGAGAGTAATTTAGCTGTGCTGTGACAAAGAACGCCACAGGAAGTCATTCCTGCCAGCTGTCATCACCTATTCATCGAGTCTCCTATGTGTCGGGACAGGGGACTCCTCTGGCAGTGAAGCCTCACCGTACTTCCTTATATAACAAGGACAGACTGCTCACCTGGATTTACACATTTATTTACTACATTTATTCATCACATGATTCACCTGCTCTTAATCTTTGCAATCCTGTCTGTTTTTCTTTTGCACATCAGATCCTCAAGATAACGGTCGATATATACATAATATACATTATTCATATATTCATATATTATACATATTCAATGTGCAGATAATTCTATTTGATATTCAATGTGAATTCTGCACCTTATAGTACAGCTTTTAGCAATATCTTCTTGACTTACACATATGTCAGTTATATTACTGTATATTACAGTGCATGTTAAGTTCATATTAGAGTTTATTTCATAAAAGCACCTATATTTACTCTAGTTTTCTGTATTCTGTTTTATTGTATTGTTTTATTTAATCTATTTTAGATATTGTATGTATATTGGCCTTTTAATTGTACTTGTTTCTCACCTCATTTGTTTTTGTGATTTATGTGACATAGCTGCTGTAACACTGCAGTTTTCTATATATCCATTTTTATATATATCCATCCATTTTCTATATATCTTAATCAGTAAAATAAGCTTCAATCTGTACTGTCATTATAAAACCAAGAAAGATAAAATAGTTCTGTTCACATTATGTTTCACCTATAATTAATGCATTGAATCCTAATCCTGAAAATAAGTAATATATTTGCAAGAGCCTTTATGTGATGTTCGGGTCAAATTGACCCATTTCAAATTTTTAACAAAAGGAAAATGATACAAGGATTCAATTTTTCAACCTGAAATTTCATGCCCTTGGCTTATTTTCTGTGAAGAACATATAAAAAAAAAATCATTGAGTACACATGCTACAGTCCCCCACACATTTATGTCCTTCATATGATGTTCAGGTCAATTTGACCCGCATACACACAGGGACACACAGAAACATGCACACACGCACTCTCTCTCACTCATTCGCTCACTCACTCAGCCCGTCTGACCCGATCCTTAGAGCCAATCTTTATCCTGAAGTTATGGATCTGACTTGCTGACTTCCTTTACATACTTTGATCTAACATGCCAGAGGCTGTCCACCTTGGAGACCTGCTGCGGATATGGGTACTGCTTGGCGTGAGATTTACACCTTCTCCCCTGATTTTCAAGGGCCAGCGAGAGCTCATCGGACGCCGTTGGAAGTGCAATGCTTTCCAGGCCACGGGCCCCTCTCTCGGGGCGAACCCTTTCCAGAGCGCCCTGCCCTTCACAAAGAAAAGAGAACTCCCCCCGGGACTCCCGCAGTTTCTCAAGGATCATTTGCATTACCACACTGGATGCCTCGCGGTGCCTATCTCCACCACTCCAGATTCAGGGGTCTGAACCCAACTCCCTTTTTGATCAGCCGGGGGCAATGTAGGCCATCACCCCACCTTTTCGAACGGTCTTCACCCATCTCTTTGGACCCACTGACCCATGTTCAACAGCTGGTCACATGGAACCCTTCTCCATTTCAGCCTTCAAAGTTTGAATATTTGCAACTACCATCAAGATCTGTGCCCATGGCGGCTCCACCTGGGCCCATGCCCTCGGCTTCCATGCTCGCTGCAGCCGCCTTCCCACCCATTATAGCATAGCCCTTGTGGCTCCTGTTGCCGACAACAGCTTGGTATGGGCCTGATGCTCCAGTGACATCAATTTTCAGGGCTAATTGATTTGGCAGGTGAGTTGTTACACACTCCTTAGTGGATTCCGACTTCCATGGCCACCATCCTGCTGTCTATATCAGCCAACACTTTTTCTGGGGTCTGATGAGTATCAGCATCGTGCACCTTAACCCAGAGTTCGGTTCATCCTGCAGCACCAGTTCTGCTTACCAAAAGTGGCCCAATAAGTGGTTTACATTCTGCTTCTTACCCATTTAAAGCTTGAGAATATGTTGAGATCATTAAACTGATAAATAAATAAAACAATAAAACTGTTCTTTATAGTTGTCCTCAAAGCAATAAGCAAACTGTTTTATGTTTGTGACGAAGCAGCAGTTTGTGATCTGATTTGAAGTTAAATACAAACTTTTATTTAAATTGATTTCATGTTAATGTTTAGTTCAATATTGGATTGTCTCATGTTGATGGAGCCAATAAAGAAAATGACTAAAACAATGTAAGTTTGGTTCTCGTGTTTCTATTTTTGTTCATTACCTGTATTTGCTTTACGGCTTTGAGAATATTAGTTCAAAATAATAAACATTAATGAAAACATTTAAATTTTTCCTAGATAAGCATTATTTATGCCACCCAAGTCTTTATTGTAGTGGATTTTTTTTACATAAATTATAACTTTATCACAAAAAATGAGTGACACTTCCATTGTTAAATGTGATCTAGCAGAGATTAATTGCAAACATTAATCATATATGTTATATATACATATATGTATTGTTTGGAATTGAGATAGACAATATATGTTAAGGAGTTTTTTATGTAAATTTGTATTTATTGCCTTTAAAACCCCAATAATGTTCCAGGTCAATTTGACCCGAACAGTACCAAGGGTCCAAAAAGTGAACATAACATAAGGGATAGTTAACTTACATTTATGTTAGGTCAGATGCTTTGTACATGGCAACAATGCACTTCTTTGAAATATAAAGCATTTGATGGGAGCTGGATGTGCCCTGCCTCATGTGAAAAGGAGACGTCACTTGACTGGATGGCTAAACACACCTACTGATGATGTCATCACAAAACATAAGCTGCATTGTATAAACGAGGCACAGTATTTCAAATTTAAATGCTGCTAATTTACTGCTATTAACCTGAATTTTATCACTCATTAAAGGAAGCTTATTAGCAGTAGGTGTAATAACTAGGGATACAGATATTATTGTAGGGAAGAAGGAGGAGGTTTGCAAGTATGATTAATTTGTTTACCAGGGGAAAAAAAAAAAACTCATGAGAAAGCTAAGTAGAGATTCTGGCACTGTCAGCACGAAGATATATATTACAGGGCAGGTGTGACAAGGGCGAGGGGGCTTAGGCCTGGAAATAGGGCAGCATTGTGGAGTAAAGAAACACCGTCATCAGGGAGAAGAAAAATGGTGGTAGATCAAATACATCCACAGGAGGAGGCAGCCAGGTGTGCTAAAATAGTATCTCAGGAAAAGCAGGGTCAGTGGGTGAAAGAAAGGAGAATATAGAGAGGAAGAAACTCTGCTGGGGAGAGCTATGAAGAAAAACTGCATTAAATTAATCATAGGAGCAGCTTACAGTATGATGTGTTACCTTCTCCCCAAAAGCTAAGCTTGCCTGATCCTGGCAATTGTGTTCAGTAGTTACACTCAGGCATAATGCTGTCTGACTTTCACTTTAATCCACTCATTGCATTTTTAATTTAGAGGTTCTTCTCTACTTTTAAGGCAAACAACTGCATTTATGGAGATAAATACAGTTGTATTGCATTGAATTGAACTGAAGTGTGTGCAGTTAAACAGTTCAACAGTAATGTCAGTTTTACAGCACTATAACTAACATTAACCTCCATGAGCTAAAAGTCATACCAGACCAAGCAAAAGTGCATTTTATTTTAAATTAATTTAGCTTTTCGTTTGTATCTTCTTCAAAAGTTACATAGTCTCACTTGAAGTGATATTATAATTATAACTACTACTGCTAGTAATAATAATAGTTATGTAGTAGCAACAGTGTAAAATTATTTATTTTTTCAATTTGAGCATGGTGTGAAAATTCTCAATCACAAACACCCAATCAAAGGACTGTTTCAAGATGAAAATAGAATTAGAGGAGACTTTGGCATGTTCTGTATTTTTATGCTTTCGATTTAATTATTTAATAATTCCAGATATGACAAGTATGTCTCATAGAAATAGTCATTGTTTAATAAAAAAGACAAACCCTGTGGCAAATGGAAATTAAACATCAAGAATTAGGTGTTTTTGTCCGACACAGTGATTGATTACAGTTGCTTACACTCATTGCCTGCGGGGCTGATCAAAAAGTGAATGTGTGAAAATGTGTTGTTTTTTGAGGTATCTGGGTTGGTGTGCGAAGACGTGATGTAGAGGTTCTGAGCCAGATTTGAAGCAAGGAAATCACAGTTACATCTATCAGGATGCATCAACAAGACAATTCATTTGTGTTTTCAAAAAGACTTAATTTATCCAGGCTTTATCGTTAAACTTTGTTTATTATGTGAATCATTTCTTCCATCACAGTTTTTGGCATAAGAGATGTAAAACTGTGAGAAACAAGTTATTGTTTTCCCTCAGATGCTACAACAGAGACATTCATTTTATTTCACATTGGCTATAAACTAAAAACTACAATTGTTTTTAAGGATTCATGGCTTCTCTGAGCTCTGCTGCATCTAATGAAATGAACAAACCACCTGAGCTTTAAGTATGTCGACAGATTATTTAAAAAATATCACACATAGTACAGCTGTTTTTACATATATTTAAGACGAGTACATCAATTTAGAAGCAGATTCACCCCTCACAGTAAGTCATGTGGAACTCATTCCTTAATGAAGACTGGCAAAAAGGCTCATTTAATTCCTTGCAAATATTTGTCTAAAGCAAGATCAAAGACAAGCACCTTCAGTTTCATTTAAATGCTTGTGACTCGTTGCTTGTTAGAGCACACCGACATCACTGATGTTTACTGGCTTTAAAAGAAAAATATAGAGAAAACTTAACTCTCCTTGTTGTGTGCAACATTCTTAATCAAATTTTACAAGAATGTTATAAATAGTTTTGGAAATTGTTTACTATAAGTTTAAGATAATGCCTTTTTTGTTGAAAAATGAAGCTGAGAGGTGCACTTAGATTCAATATCTACCCTTCTTCTACCTATGTGTGGTTCTTATTGCAGTCACCTCAACCATTAGATATTCATCATGTAGAACTACAGGTACAAACACTGAATAACAAAGAAATTACAGTCATATCCATATGGCTAAATAGTATCAGGGTCCAGACTGCAGCAGAGGTGAAAAGGGCAAATGCTCAACCGTTTCCCTGGAACGCCCACCTACAAAGCATTTTCTTTTATTATTTATTCATAGCATATGCAGTTGCAAGACTTCATCCATGTTCAAGTCAGAGGAGGGAGAGGAGAGGGGGATTTGACCATCTTAATCCACTGTGGACCCATTTCATTGACCTCTCATAAAGAGCAATAAATGCATGAAAATGATAGGGATGTAGTTCCAAGTTTTATATCACCAAAGATCTTCCATAAATAAACCTTAAAGCTCTGAGAGGTTTGAATGTCTTCTCCTGCGGGTGTTGTCCATCGTCCTGCTAATTGACAGGGGACCATCTATTTTGGTGATGCACATTTTTATGCATTTATTGCCCTTTATGAGCGGTTTAATTAGTGACAACAAGAGCAGTAACAACACAAACAACATTTTGGAACAAGCTGACAAGACCTTGCGTCAACAACAAAGAAAGAAGGGAAAGATTATCAATGTTAATGTGATGTGTTTGGTAAATCTAAAAAGTTTAGGCAGATTAAAAACAAGACATTCTGTTTTAAAGCCACACACATGTACAATACATAAAGCCACATTGGTCATATCGGGTACAGGTTTAGATTGAATGTAAATTGCCTAACCAGAACTACCCAGCTCACTCATGGAGTTCCTCAAGGTTCAGTCCTTGGTCCGTACCTATTCTCCATTTACTGCAAGGGCAAATCGTTCGAAAGCACCATATCAGTTCCCATTTTTATACAGATGACTCACAGACCTGTTTCTTTTTTGACTCCAACAACACAATGGAAGTGAGCAAACTACAATCTTGCCTAACAGATGTTAAAAGCTGGCTATCACAAAAACTCAGATAAATCAGAAGCTATTATCATTGGTCCATTTATCACATTCTCCCCTACTCAGGTTCTCCTTCCTCATGCATTAACTCCAACTGTAGAAATCTAGGCGTTATCTTTGACAACAAGCTTAACTTTGACTGTCATGTGAAGTCTGTTGTCAAATCATGCTTCCTGCACCTTCGTAACATTTAAAAAATTCAAGCCTTTTTCAAGCAAAATCTCACCCAGGGACGTAAGCTAAGGCGAGCACAGATTGGTTACAAACTCTTACAGTTACAACAACACAATCTCTGTTTTTACTTTTCAATTCAAGTAACTGGATCGTTGTCGCAGATTTACAAACTAACATTCCAGTCTTGTCTAATGACAATCTACCTTATCATATTCTTTATTATTACTGGTTTCTCCTCGTATTCTATAGAGACCTGAAAATATTTGGTTTTTTATTCTATTTTGTTTGTTGAATTCTTTCCAGACTGAAACCTCAACTAAGAACAAACCAAACACCTCCACCTATGAGCTACAGCAACAACAGTATTTGATGTTGCGTTACATTTTAAAGTCCAGATGAAACAGCATTTTGAGAGTATCTAACTTCCATATTGTGATGTATTTCTGAGTGAAACAGGATAGACAGGCAGGACATAACATTGGGAGGAATCTGATATGAACGCTGAAAAGTGGGTGTTGAATATTGATTGATGGGTGGATGTCATGGTATTATTAGTTGAAATTTGTTGATTCAAGCCTACATAAGCATACATCATATTTTATTTTACAGGAGGAAAACATGATTTATTTTGATATAAGAATACAAAGAAATGGATTTTTTTGGCATATATTGTTGAATAGGTGCACAATATGGCCGAGGATGTGATCTAAAAGGGTTAAAAAGGCATTTTTCATTTCATCTCGGCTTTAAATGAGATCCACTGATGCACACCGGCATGGGCAATCAGCAGAGTATATGTTAAACTATTATGACTAATAGGCATAATAATTTCATTGACTCATATCTGCACCACATCTTAGAGCAGGGCAGTAGAAATCTGTCCAAAGCTGCCACAAATCAAAGACTCAATTCAGGATCAATGCTTGAGTTGTGAAGTTGAATGGACGTCTTCAATATTTGCTTTTCCTGCAATATTATATTTACTTCCTGTTTATGGAAAACATCTGTGGGGTTTTTTTTCTTTTTTCTTGTGTCCATTAGAGACAGTTTTATTGATTTTCTGTGCTTCTTTCCAACATAAAATTGAACCATTTTGTGTGTCAGTTCACAGCTTTACCACTAATGAGCTACTGCATCACCTGACTGGGAGATTTTAGTCTTGTGTAATTTTTTATTATGTAACCCTGACAACAATCTCTTAACACAGTTGTTTTAATTGAATTATATCAGCAATACTATTAGGTGTGCATTAGTTCTGAACATTACAGATCTTGTATGTATGGTTCTATACAATGCCAGCAAGAGGAACTGTTTTTCTCTCTCCAGACATACACACACACACACACACACACATACACAGGTGAAACTGCTTGTCTTTGAGGCTGCCTGGCCACAGTATTTGTTGTGAGCTTGGACTGTCATTCATGCTTTGTGTGCCCCACGAGAGGAGAAATTTCTCCACACTGCAGCAGCACAATACATCTCATTGAAGGAATTAAGTTGCTGTCCTGAACTTTTTTTTTTTTTTTTTACTTTCTATATCCAGTCTAAGTTGACACCCATAGATACTGGGAGTAGCCTCTGAAAAAAAGTTTCTGACATTTTTGTAACCATGAACTTTACTCATCTTAAATCCACTTGCTTCCACTACAATACCCATAGTGATCTTGCTTTGCATTATGTTTCACATAAACTGTCCTCTCCCTGTCTTTTTAGAAGTGTTTAATGACAATAAATCAAGCTCAACAGTGCAACAAAACTGTTGAAACTCAATTTAAATGTACATTTCTCTAAAGTCTGCTGGGAAATTACTGCTCTTGTGACACATAATTTTAGCTCGGTGTATGGTTTTGTGAAAGCATCTTAATGTGGACATTAACATTTGACCCCTGATGATTCTGTGCAGAATGAATGCATCAGGACATTAGACGCTAGGGAGACCTCCTCAAGTGGCTGGTTGTGCTTACATTACCGCTGTCATCTGTTGAATGTTGAAGGAAGCAGCTGCAGAGATGAAATTTATATTGTGTATGTGATGCAACAAAAAAATAAAACTTTTTGACACTGACACTGTCTTCCTGCTTTATGGCTGTAACGTTGTTTTATATAAACCATCATGTTCATATTTCCCAGGAGTTCTCCATTTATTTATCATTATGTTTATTTGGCACAGCATTGGTTAGTGAATTCTACACCCCTCGGATTACTTTTGCTGCCAACTGTAAATTAAAATTTGCCCTTGACGGGATAGTTGGGATGTTTTTCATATTGTGTCGGGCTCATATGGAATTTAGTTCATTTCCTTGGCAGCAGCACAAGCGCTCTGTGCTCCTGCCACACCATATGAATACAGAGACTCTCACAGTGTAGCAATAGCAGTATGGGTGAGTAATGCAAAGCAGATTTTGTAAAATGGATTTTAAAATGATGAACTCTTCCTTTAATTGACCTGCTTGGTGGATAAATAATTGTATCACTACTGTAACAGCAGCTACATTGACCATGCAATATACAGTAGCTCTCACTAGCTCACAGTTTGATTTCTCTTTTGATGAATGTAAATCAATTCAGGGATTAAGGGAGATATGTTTGAACTGTAGCATCACTTTTAATTCATTTTCTTCATGAAAATGTCTTTTTCTGTTGTCTGTTTTTTATTTCCATCTTTCTTTGAAAGGCATTTGGCCCTTTTACTGTTTCTAAATCACTATTCTATCACTATCATCAGCTTAATGTGAGGACAAGATCAAAGAGAAAGTGGCAGGGCATACATCTTAAAAATCCTGCCACTGTGGTGAAATATACCACAATGCCGCCTTAGTCGTACCTATATTTTTCCGTAAACTACTATTGATCCTGATAAGAGCGACTCAGACATCCTTACAAATGATGCAAGAAGTACCTTTACCTGCAAAGATAAATCCTCCCCACGGTTGTGCTTCTGCTCCTGCAACTGATGAGTCATCACTGTCAGTCAAAAGTTTTCTCAAATCTTATCTACTTTATTTACTAAACCTGTATGAATGGTAAAAAAAAGAAGCCAATCACCACACAGAGATGGGCAGCCAAATCTAGCAGCCCCTCTGCACTACAGCCGTTGTTATTTTTAAAGTTCACCAGAGCTCTAGTGGCTAGAGGGTCTGTGTGATGCAGATGCAGCCATGCAGAACTTTACTTGGCATGACATCAGTTGATTCTTAAGTGGACCTGAGGCATTTCCTATGACAGATTAGCTAAGATTATTCTGTTTTATCATTTAACCATTGGCTGTTGTGATAGATAAAATGCTTATTAACTAGGGCCTATTCATAACTGTTAATGATAGCTACCCTGTGTATTGTCATTCTGAGGATGCTAATAATGCATTGACTTTGTTCAGAAATAACATATATTATACAAGTTCTGTGGTTCCATATTGTGAATAAAGAAAATGACAAATGCAACTAGGCACATGCCAATTACAGGTTGTTTTTATTTGCATTCAAAGGAATAGTTTTGTATACTCTTGGGATAAATATGTAGCTGGAGCCAGCAGCTGGTTAGCTTAGCTTAGCTTAAAGACTATTTGTTACATGTTCAGTACAAGGGGCTTTTTCTTACTTGAGCATTACTTGAATGCAGACCTTACTGTATATTTAGAAGTGAATTTCAACAGTAAAGTGTACTCTATACAGTATACCAGCAACTACATTTTTTACTGTGTTGTAAGGAGTGTTGCTAGTGTTTCCCGCAAGGCAAGTTTCCCTAACAATCTATGCTATTTTCTTGTTAGTTGTCTTGTTGCCTTTTTCTTTGTCTGTCGAAAGATCCCAAATTCTGCCACACAGCAGATTTAAAACTTGACAGCAGCTCACTTTCAGTTTCACCTCAGCCCGTGCTGTCTCCTCCAGGTTTGTCTACACTGTAATGAGTTCAGCCAGCCTTGCTGCAAGTGTGATGACCCACGCCAAGACTTGCTAGCAAAGCAAGTGAACTTTGCTCATGCATCAAACAGGGTTAAGCAGCCACATAATTCAAACTAGGAAAAAAAGAAGAGGTGCTCTTACATTAATCAGGAAAGGTGGAGTGAACTCCCATTAGAATACTAACGTTTAGTATTATCAACAACATTGTGCTCCTCTAGTATATGTGTGTGTGTGAGGGGGGTCGCTGAGGGTTTGGTGAGGTGTTTTCAACTCCTCAATACATGTCATCAAGTTTTGTTTAAAAAAAAAAAGTAAAAATGCAGAGTGAAGAGTTTGTGTGTTCATTGTTGTCTGATTAAAGAAAGATAACTTCTTTTTTTATCTGCAGCTTGTTCTGCAGGGGAGACAATAGATTTCCTGGTGCAGGTCTCTGGAGGCAGGAGGCAGCACAGGTTTCAGGCATGTCTCTGGGTTCCACTGCAGGAAGAGCTCCAGGGAGCAGGAGGGAAACCCTCTGCCACTCAGGAAAGCCAGGGGTGAGAGGAGAGGCTGTGAGAAACTGTGGTGTTGAAATAAATCTGCATTATTTGGGTGAACAGGGTTTTTTTTCCAGTGTCAGGGGACAGTTGAACCTACAGTTATTGAGTGAATCAACAACTGATAGCACAAAGTTGTAAGAAGTTCATCATTATGAATAGGAAAAATCGTGACAGAAGTCTCAGTTTCTCCAAAAATGTGATATCAACCTAAAAAGGAACACCATCTGCTCTTGGCAGCTTATTTGGGACATGTGACTGTACACCTCCTGGAGTGAGTGTCCTGTTGGAAGAAACACTGACCTGTCCATTAAAAAGCTGTTGATTCTCCTTGGAGAAGAACATCCCCACACACCCACCGATAAACTATTCCTACCTAATCCAACCCCTTTAGCCGCTGCACAGGTGTGAAAATACCGAACACACTCAACACTCGATGTGTGTGCTTTGTGCTGTTGACACCATGCACCAGTGGTTCATGAAAATGGGGCTCTTGAAGTTCATGATAATTGTTCTCACGTACTTCCACATGAAACTGATGCTATCTTGCTACACTTATGACCCGTGGCTAATCTTCCAAGTTCAACTGCAAATAAAAATCTGGAGATTTAAGTTGTAAACACAGGTATGGTATCTAAATTGTCTGTCTTTAAACATTCACCTTGAGTTTAAAAAGCTTTGAATAAAAATAGTCTTTGAGCATAACTGCCACATAACTGCAAAAGATTTCAAGGTGTGTTGTTCCATGCCATTCAGTATCAGAATTAACAAAAACTAAAATTTCAACATTTGTAATCTTGTCCTTCCCTTGTCCTTTCATGTTAATGCTAGGAAAGAAGATATTTTGTACAATTGACATGTATAAGAAGATTTGGGGCCCTATTTTCATGGAGAAGCAAAGCCAGCAATAGTGCAAACACTATACTAGTCGCTATGCAATTTCCGTTATGCAGTAGTCCATGCTTTGGGGTCTTGCACTCATTTTGTATTTTATGGCACCACACAAACCTGCTTGCACAGAGGTGAGTGGATTGGCACAGCTGAGGTTGTTCTTATGCAGAGCAGTGCAATTTTGAAGCTCATTTTAGTATGAAATTGTGCTTGTATTTGTGATAAAAGGTGATCTGAGTTGGTGGATTAGGTGGATATCCCTGTTACTTCTGTCCCCTGTTTTTTGAATCACTACATATGTCAGGACAGTTTACCAAAATTCCACTTTCAAAGGAAGCACCATCCTACGTCTCACCTATGCACTGTTTATGCCTCCAGGCCTGTAACTAATGACTATGCCTATTAATTAATGTACTTATTTTCTCAAATATAATTGGGTCATTAACTGAGAACATTTCATGGTTACATCACAAATAATGAGCAAATTCTTAAAATTAAAATTTCTTTGACCTACTGCTAAAAAAGTAAAGGGTTCAAATTCACGATAATAAAGCATTCCTCACATTTGAGAAAAGTTGTACTAAGAAATGTTTGGTATTTTTTCTTAAATGAGTTATGTGAGAATGAAAAATGGGGTGAAGGTGTCAATGAGGAGTTTTGGTATAGTACAGTGAATAGATTAAACATTTACTCTGAGATGCAATAAGGGTGCGTTTGATACTCAGTTGCAGTCTTTATGGTTCAGTCGTGGTATTGTTATTGCATTCAATCTGAGCGAACAGGACAGATGGCATCTTATGAAGAATAACCCAAATGTTCTGGTCACACATTTGGTTTTTTATCATAAAAGATATTGGTGTACAGACAGCCATACGGTCTAAATATACTGTATATAATGACTCACAATCTGTCTTTCTTTCTTTGTATGAGGATCTTTTTGTTTATCTTCAGCTCTCCCACTTACGATTGGTGTGATACTGAAGGCCAACAAAGAACAACTACCCTTGGTGTTGGAGGCAGGCAGAGCTGAACAGGAAACCATGGCAACACAGTGCTTGCCACTCTAATCCCTTGGCCCTGCCAGAGAGTAGACAAATACCTGCGCAAGCCCCGGCCTATTCAACACCTGCATAAAAGAAAACCGTCCCAATCTGCACGATATGAAAATACACCAGGGAGTAACAGTTTTGATGGACTGTTTCCTACAGTGTCTCCATATCTCACACCGCCACAGACTAACAGGCCTGGCTGTTAGTCTGTCTCTTTAATCATTCTTGTTAAAAATTTACAATGAGGAGAAGGGTTAAGAACCAGATTTCTTTTCCCAATCACAAGTAATAAGATAGCATTTATGTTAGTGACTCCAGCTGCAGGTCTGTCTTTCTTACAATCATACACCTTGCAGATGTTTATTGACTTAGTTGTTGCTATAATCTGATTTCCACAAATGAATCATACTGTATTTCCCAATAAACTAATTGGTTCATTTGTTTTCGTCTATTTTGCTTCTATTTGATACAATTTTCCCCCAGGAAAAGACTTCACAGGTCATTGAATTGCATGTTTGACATATATAATATATATTTTATTATTTTTCTATGATTCTTTTAAAGCTTTGTGTGTTATATTTTAGGGCTCTTTTACAGTTTTTTGTTTGCAGCTGCACAATAAAAGTGTAGTTCTTCATGTAATGTCATTCACACAAAAAGCACCATGTGTGCAGTGAGAAGGTGAAATCTGCACAAACATGAGAATTTTGCAGATGTTAGCACTTGTTAGCAGGAAGTATACAATTGTCATAATCTGTAAGGTTAATTTAAAAAAGTTTTTTTTCAGGTGAAGTGTACAATATATTTTAGCAGCACAGATTAGCAATGAAGTCATTTTAAATTTGTTCTCCTAAAAAGCACAGAGAAGACAATCATTTGAGTCACATTCATCTTTCATATTGTGCTGTGATCAGTGAACATGAAACTCGCTGTCATATGAAAGAAAAGACAAGGCTCCTTCTTGATTCTTGCCTTGAGTTGATGTCCTTGAACTTCTTTTTCAAAGTCCATTATTCAAGATGGATAGTGGATAATGTGATGGACTGTGTAATTACATCTGTGATAAATAATTAGGCTACTGCAAAATGGTGCTGTTAACAAAATCTAATTAAAATTCAAATGAAAAAAAAAAGGTGAAATTGTCTTACATGACCCTTACAGTGTCACTGTGACCCTCTGTGTTGCTACACCATCCAGGCATGGAAGACGAGTGTCACAACAAGAGGACAGAACAATTTAGAGTAGTTTGCGTTCAGTCTCTTTTTGTATCACCCTTTCTCTAACAAGTATTCCCATTAAACCTGTGACCATTGCCAACACTGTTTTCACATAAATGTTTCAATAACCACACACAACAGCAAGTTTTTGCCCAAAGAGTGAATCAGCCCACCTTTAACCTTGAAATCACTATAATAAAGAACCGACTGACGGGCAACCAATTCATCAGTTAGTGGAATAACAAAAATATCTAAAAAGAACCCATAACAGATAATTAAGCAGACAAGGCTGTCTGGGATTCAGCAGTTAGTTTATCTACAAGCATACTGTCATTGAAGCTCTGATTCATCCCTGTAGAAAGAGAATGTAAAGTTCATGTTTTTAGATGTGTGTGAAACATTATATTTCATGGGCCTTGCATATATGTCTGAAAACCACATTTGTAAATTTCTCACTTGTGACATTGTTTCAACTATGGATGCATCTGCACATTAATAACTAAAGATCTTTCGAATGATCTTATCACATCAAAGTTAACTTTGTTCACTCCTGTTGGAGCGCATTAGTGGACAAAGAAAACATACTGCAACCCAACAAGCTCCCCCTCCTACCTGTCTGTTGCAGTCATGGCTCTCTCAGCTTCCATGAAGAAGACAGCCAAGGCCTCCAGTGTGTGTAGCTTGGGCCAAACACGACAGTGCTTACCATCTGCTGCCACACTTGGCGTGTCACCTGTAACATCTGCTGCTCGACCTCTTTACGGGTGACCCTCAGCTAAAGAGGGTGTCACCTCTGCTTGGCCGTGTCCCCCCGTTGTGCTGGACACCACTGCAAGAACCTTTCTGAACATGCAGTAACACAGCGGCTGAGTCACCTCGACCTGCTCCAGAATAAGGACTCATCTCCGCATCTGATCTTTTCACACGACCGCAGCTTCCACTTGTATGACCTTCCCCTCACTTCCTGACTTTTCTATTAATAATTTATCACTATAACACGAAACTAAATTGAAAACAAACCAGTAAGAAAAAATACTCTACATCTGCACAGCCTATTTTGACTACGACTCTATCTCTGCTCTGTGTTTAGGACATTGATCATTTTCACTCCAGTCTTGGCACAAGCAAAGTCAGACGAGTGTGACAAATTAGAGACACACACAGAAAATATACTGACCGTGGGTATGGCATGCCAAGAAAAACATGAAACATAAATGGATGGAACAGTTGTGATTCGCAGAAATGGAGCTCAGTGTGTTTTCTGTCTTGATCTCAGCAGCCGAGGTGGCAGGCGGAGGTACAACAGCTTTTTGTTTGCCAGTATGGTCACAAGATGGTTTACAAGGGAAGCACATCCGCCACTAATGGAATGAATAAAATGATTTATTTAGTATGTGCTTCCAGGATATTTGATATGCTTGGCTACGTTTAGCCCATAGCCTAATCATAATGAAACAGCACGCAGTCAGAGTTGCAGAAGAGGCATCTTAGTGGAAGAGGAGAGAAAACTGTGCCTGAGGCTCTGTTAAATGATGCTCCTCGTCCACAGTCACACCCTCATTTCTCTTCTTGTCAATACAATTCTCAGTGGCAGAGACCGGTGAAATAGATCAAAATACGCCTGATTACAAATTACAATTATGCTTTTAACAAATGTCTCCAAATTAAAAATAATTATGATCCATACTGAAGATATTTTGTATGTTTTTATCTCATGCATCAGTCTTTTATAGATCAGATTTTATATATTATAGATTAATTTATACTAGATTCCAGTGCCATTTTAGTTAAAAATCCAGTAAACTTAATGATCTGTGAAATTCCTGGAGGATGATGTAGATCTAAAAGTACATGGAATAATGTCTTCTTAATGTCAGCTCTACTCAAGTGTTGCATAAATCATGTTATGCTGACACTTTGTGTGGTGTCAGTGAATACTAAACTAATTCATTTCTCACTATTATGGAAAAAAATAGTAAGGACCAAGAGCTGCATCAGAATCTCCCAATGTCATCCTCTCAAGTGTTTTGCTGTTATTTACTGGTTGACAGAATTGTTTCCAAAGACTTCCGGACATTCATTTTTATGAGCCCTGTTCCCTTGACTCCCTTCAGTTTTAGATGCTATTGGTGAAACCATTTTTCAAACTGCCAACAGAAAACAGAAAAGGCTGTGGGGTAACTGAACTCCTTTCAACTGGTTTCCCTTTACTCTTGGTCTAGACTGTTCAGTGTCTTCACTGGCTCAAATTAGCCAACAGTGAGCCTCAGGGATCCATCTTTGGCACAGTTGTGTTATCTCTGTATGCAGCTCTAATTGGCCAAATAATTCCTAAAGGCGCATCAGTGTCTTACCATAAAATCTAGTGTCTTTTAAAATATTGTACCTCTTTAAAGACTACATAAAACTTTTTATTTTTCCACATACCTTCACCAGATGTATTTTGATGTCTGTGAGAAATGTTGTTTTTGACTATGATTTTTTAACTTCAGATCTGCTTGTATTACAAAATGTGTCACAAAATATTAGTCCTAATTCATACTTTCACACATGGACACTGACTGGCACCCAAATAAAAATGCAGCTGCAAGGTCCATAACAAAGAAAATTTTAGAAAATCACTTTTTCTCTGACCTCTGAATCCCTGCTGTGTTTAGCCCTGGCCAACATTGCTGACCTTGTATCGACATCAGCGCCACGGGGAAAGCACTGTCTGGTCCAAGGTCAAAGCCAAGAACTTCTGACGGCCTTTGCCATCATGACACACAGGATTTGAAATGATCTGCCAGGCAACCTCAGGCTGTCACAGTTTTTTAATTTTATTGTCTGGTTATGTGTTTTACACTGGATACTTTCCTTGAACTGTACATCACTAGTTTTTTATGACTTGACATTGTCACCATCCAGTTTCAGAAAAAAATCTAACAAATGTACTCAGTGTATGAAATCAATAGTACACTCTTCCTGTTTGGAAATAATTGTGTTTGTCTAGCTTTCCTTGCTGTTGCCAGTCTTGTTTCATGTAATGCTGCCATCCATACATGGTCAGGGTTACATGAAACGTGATTTGCCGTAACAATGCAATTCAACAAGTCTGTTGTTTTATCAACTGTTGGCTGAGATGCCACCTCAGGAAGGAAGATGAATTTTCACGGGACTGTAGCGACTCCTCTGAAGGAGTTTATTTACCATGCAGAGACCTGGAGTATTTGCTGGCTTATGCTTTCATGTATATTTGTTATGGATGTCTTTGCATAGTGCAGTCTGTATAGTATGCTTTGCTTTGTTTGCTGTTGTTTCATATATGATCTGTTTTCTCCTTCACTATGTGATGTGTGATACTGTAGGTGTGCATGTGAACTTGTATGTATAAATAGGTGTGTACCAGAACCAGAAGGCAATTGGTAATTGGCAATTGCCCGCTATCTAAGGAGCCAAGATGGAGTTGTTGCCGTATGGACAAGCTGTACTACTGTAAGAATAATCAAACTGGATTGAATTGCATTCTCATTTCCTCCAAATACTCCATCTCTCCCTTCTTCCAACTTGGAAACTTGTTTGAATTCCAACTGTAATTTGTAAGATCTTTGCCATGCTTTGACTCTATTCTGCTAGAGATTTTAGGGGTGGGCTGCCAGTTTTGTTAATCTAGTTTTCTCTTGTACTTGTTAGTTCAGTTATATTTTGTACCATCCTAGTTAGATTTCCTATTGATTTTTGTTAGTTTTTGTTATGTTGGTATTTGCCCACCCTGAAGTCTATCCTAGCTCCTTTTATCTTTTATCATATTGTAGAAACACATCAGTCATTAAAATTCAGCAATCCATCTTCGTAGCTGCTTGGGACTTGGGGAAGATGGTTCTTCTTCATGTGTCTGCCCCCTAGACTGGACATAACACACATGCATGCTTTTGTTGCTGCTTTATCTACTTGTATGATGTTTTTATTGCTTGATTTTTCACATAGAAGCTGAACTAATTTGATGTGATTTTTGTTTATTGGTGCATTATGCTTTCATGCCATGCCCACAGCGTTAAAATACTGTAGGAATAATCGAGTTCAAACTGGATTGAATTGCATTTTCATTTCCCCCAAATACTCCATTCAGTTAAGCATGAGGAAATATTTTTAGTCAAAGTATTGGGTTTTACCAAAGCTCCTGCTGCTACTCTACAACTACTGCTAATTAGGCTAGCTTTCAACCTCAAGTGCATGTAAGAGCAGTATCTGTCATTCCACGTAGTCTAGGTACATGTAGTTGGAGAACATCTCCCTGTTGCATATTACTATTGGGATCATTGGTATCTTGCACACGTTTATCTGACAGATCTTCATATGCACTGAGTTACATGCTTGTTTCTCTGCATTAGGTACAGTATATTCCATTGTATCAAGATTCAGTAAACTTTATTGTCTGTCACATAGTAACAGAAATTCCTCCTAGACACAGCTCAATCAATGACAAAGAAAGACAAACATAACAAGTAGAAAGAGTAAAACAGTAAAAAAAAATATCAAAGTAAAACATCCCAGTAAAATAAGATACATTTAGTATCTTGCTTTGTGTACTGAGGGTATACTTTCCACTTTCCACTTACAATAGCAGAATTCTCATTCTTGTTTGGATTCTTTGAGCGCTCCCTCAATAAGCAGAGCCATTTCTGCCCAATACACTTGCAACAAATGGTCAATTTCCTGACTCGTCTCTGACAGAAAATCAGTTCATGTCAGACTGATCGGTTCATCCGCTGCAGTCAGATCACTCACCATTAATATTTATTGGTAATTTATTTTACTTAAACTGTTATTTTAGTCATTTGTATATGTATATATTTAAAATTATTCCTCATTGGTATTTCTGGAGAATATAATTCAATGGGCCCCTTTTTCTTTAGTTTAATTTTATTTAATAACCACACAAATATGGCTCCTTTCTGATGGTAGTGATAGGAACAGCAGGATGAGTGGTAATGAAATCAGGCTTTTTATTGTTTGCATACTGCATTGCTCTTCTAATAACACTGGGCACAGCTCTACCTGTCTGTCCTCAGGGATCCTCCTAACACTGCCTCATCAATAACTTGGCTTACTGGCAGAGTCAGTTCTCACTGCTCACTGACTATATAATACAAATTAAATTCTTCATGAGCACAACCTATTACAAAGTCTGTGCAGTGTTGCACATCACTTATATCAGAAAAAATAACTAATATGGAAATTCAAATTCTATAGTTTATGTAAAATAGGGTAAATCGTTTCTTGACAGCAGAGCACCAATGTTGTGTTTTGTTGTGTTTTTTTGGCAAAAGATTGTTCAATTATCAGAAGATTATTTTCTGTGTATTTTTGCCTTCATTTGACAGTTTTAAAAGTGCAAAGAGACTGGAAAATAACAACAGCAAAGGTCCACAGCCTCAATCGACCCATGAACGTTGTTGTTGTGGTTATGTGTCTTAAGTACCAGCACGCCCCAGGGTTTTAGTTTCTGGTGGGTGGTCTTTACAGATGTCCCTTATACCCATAATGTTTTTCTCGCAGCTGAAAATTAAGGATGTCTCCCCTGTGTGATGGCACACAGACTTTTGGAAAATGATCTGCACTCTACAGAAATGGTGCCAGCCTTGAGATGAGGCATAATCACAGTTGTTGATGCGAGTGCAGAGCGTGCAATTCTTCTGTTCATTAGGATAAAAAAACAGAATATACATCAACTTGACACAAACAGAAGTCTTACAGTCTGGCATAATTAATCACTCCCTGACACAATCTACATCTAATGAGCTATCCAAATTGTAAACAGTTTATCATAAAATGCTTTTTCAGATCTAAACTCTGCACACGCATGCTACATGTGGAATATCTCTATGAATATATTAAAGACCAAAGCAGTAAGAGGGAGGCTTTCCCCAACAATGTCATAAATAAATAAAGTGGAAAAAGTCAAAGCATCTTCCTGGTACTACACAGAATTAGCATAACGTTAAAAACAAACTTTCAAGCTTCTTTTCTGGTGAGTAACAAAGTATCAGCATGCAAGCTATCAATACAGTTTGAAAGAGAATCATAATGAACACATTACATGTTACATGACTTAGTAAAAAGATAAAACATGTAGTACAGAGATTGATATTGAAGAATTTCTGCTGTTAATGTCAGCCTTGAAGATAAAAGCGCATCATTAAAAAATGGTATATGAAGTTTAAAACAAATATAAAGACATTTGAAGTACTTCTACCATTTACAACAGCAGAGTTTTTAAATTATCATACTATAGCTGAATAAAATGGTGAAGATGGTTCAAAATTATGTTCCTTTTATTCAAAATGTGTGTCACTGTTTTGAAGAAATATGTGTTTTACGGTTGTTGTTACTCTGCCGGACAGATGAGAGGGTGTGATAGATGTATTTATGTGCCGTGTGATGACACTATACTAGTGTTTACTGCAGGATGGCGTTCTGGCATGTTGTATTCTTTAGGGGACACAAATCAAGCTTCCATTGTAAGCTCGTCAGTCACCACTGTTTTTTTTGGCAAACTACTCGGCTCTCACAGTGGGATACTGGCAATACTAGTTCTGCCATGTCAAAATAATGATAGCAACATTTTGGTCTCATTATGAACTTTTTTTTGGGGGGGGGGTCCTCTTTCAAAAATCCAAAAGTGGGAAACAGAAATATATTGAGAAAAAGGTTTTTAAGCCTTTCATACACCAGTGACATGACATATTTCTTATTAAAAAGCCTCTTATCTCGTTTAAATGTTTTGCTCCACTCATGCTGTTCTTTGAAAAAATAAAATAAAATGATGACAGGCTTATACATGAAGGCATAGGGAAAATTTTAGAATTTTATTATTCTTACAAATGTCAAGTAGCTTAATTATCTGTGGTAATTACACCGGTGTCTCAGATGTAACTGTCACATTTTAATTTCATGTTCTTACTGATATGTGATCCAGAAACTGAATTTTTCAGCTAAACAGAAAAACTACGTCCGACAAACAACACCAACAAACAGCCTGCGCTACTATCTTGGTTTCAGAAATCAAGAAATGTAATTGATAAATGGTCTGTTAAATGTCTCCTTCATTGTTCTATTCTATTCTATTTATCAATATTAAATATACGTACATATTAGACATCAAGATTAAAGTTCTTAAAAGGTAGACATTGAGGCAGAACTTTGGGGTGATTCTGAAACTGTATATACAGTATACGTGACATTGCCAATGTCTTAATCGACATGTTAAGACTGAAAATTGGAAGTGTGGTTGTGCATTCAGTCTAATTCCATATCCTGTAATATCACTGCAGCTACAGTATGTGAGCAGTTTGCAGTTTACAATACATGAGGCTCTTAATAGGGCTTCCACATGTCTGAGGTTAAAGTCACACAAGGCAAAATTTTTGTTTGGAAAAACTACACCCATGCCATCAGTCTGAATTGAAGCTGCATGCAACAGAAATGAGGAACCATTCTCACTAATAAGTCTGGTCCTGTTAATTAGCTGTTGGGTATAGACAACTTTTCCATTTTCACTGAAAAAATAAGTACACACACAGTCCCTGAGGGCAGAAAACACATTGGCAAAATCTATAGTGTTATAAATGCCAGTGATGTTTATAGGTATCACATATGTAATTGTGTCAACACAGTTATTTATCAGCCGCAGGGAGCCATCAAAAGACTCTGTACACATATGAATCACTGACTGTATTACATCTGTTTGGGATTTCTTTCCCCACTGAAAAATCAAAACAAAGTGATGCATTCTCCTTTCAGAGCCATCAATCTGTCATCTCTATCAAACCTGAATTACAAATAAGTGGCAGCTGTCACCAAATTCCATACTGAAACTCTACGATCCAACACCGCCTGCTCCAGGAAGGACTACTCACAGAGTCTCTCGAACTGTTGCTCACACAGTAAAACAGTGAGCTGTTTCCTCATCTGTTTCTAGGCTAAATTATCCACCACATTCATTAGACAAGGTGCTGAGACTCCTGAGTCATCTTGGTTGTTAGTTAAATATTTATACATCCCAATTTGGAAAGCAAGCACTCTCCCACACAATTTGTGACTGGCCAGAGAGTGCTTTAAAAGTCACTGGATTAGAAAAAATGAGTTGCTTATTAGGGTGCAGTAGTTGGCATAACTTGCACAGTCCCATTGATTCCTTCAAACACACAGTCTGTGTATTTATTTGAAAACCATACAACTGGAAGCCCATGGGCACCGGCCCAGTCGGCCCGATTCAATTTTCCTACTTGCAAATGGGTATGTGATAGTCCAAGTGGCCAATTTATACACCTATCTGAAGGCCGGAGAGCCTGTGTGCTTATAAATCACTGGATGCATATAATTATGTAGTGTGTGCTGAAAGGAATATTCCCTCTTGGGATATTGGACACTTTAGTTCACATTGCAGTTTACTACACTATGACTCCTCTTTAACTCTCTTTATCATAGATTTCTCCACCGCTGTTTTCTACACATGCAAGTCAAACGGTATCGCAGGGAAACCCATCTACTGTAAATGGTCACAGACAAGAAATCCTCTTGGCACACAGGATGAGCTGATCTAAAACTTTACTGTCTTCTAAACAGCAGAGAGGGAGCGCTCTATTCAAAGAAAGCTGGACTCATAAAGCAAGGTTGTGCTGCCAAAATATTTTTTTTCCCACCGCCTCCACCCTCGCAGGAATTTCAGTAACAATGGTTGCATGATTTCTTTGACATCATTTTATTTCAAACTTCAAAATTTGAAAATTTACATTCTTAGAAACACACAGAAACACACACACGCACACTGTATACACATACACTCACACAAATACGCATATTTTTAGCCATTCCCTGTTGTATCCTCACTTCCAACAGCTCTTTGTACTCCAAGAGTCGGTGAGTGGGAATAAGTGTTTCTTGGATGGATCCCATTTTGATACAATAGAGATAAAGTAGCACTTGATGGGTTCATAGAGTGGAGGGCAGTCGAACCATCAATAAGGCTTGGACATGGAAATCAGGTAAGGAGATGCTATTGATTACAGTTACACTCTACTTTAAATTCCCCTATTACATATAATACATTTTTTAATATACTATACCTCCTCATTTGGGCACCCATAAGTGGAGGAAGGTGTATAAATAGATCATGAATGACAACACAGTTGTAATAATATAAAATATGACTTCATAGGCTTCATAACTTATATCTGCTTACAACTACATTATTTTGTGTTAGAAACCATTTATAAAATTTAGCACGTATATGCTTATAAATGATTATAAATAAATAGTGTTTCCTTGAGCACAAGGAAAAAGCTTGGGGAAACTGAGCTTATAACTTTTGTCAAAACTGTATTTATTGAAACATTCAGTCTCAGTGTATTTTGTTCTAAAATGCCTTTCTGTGTGGACCACAAGTGAAATCATGTTTCAGTTCAGTTGCAGTGAAGCAACCTCACCCTGAGGTCTATTTAGTAGCTGTTCTGGAGCTTTTGATCACATCACACAATCTATTTTTCTCCGAGCACTTTGAGGACTTTTAGTATCCTGGCAACTCAGTCAGTTTATCAGACTAGACTTGTCATCTACGTTGGCTTAAATGTAGAATTTTTAAGTTCATTTCTTGGACCTTAGAAACAATAATTGACAGTCATCAAAGTGCTCCGGAAAAATTCAAATTTTAGCATCATCAACTGCATGACAGCTGATTAAATTCCATTTTCTGAAGATCATGTGATATGATAACAAGCTTCCAGAACGGCCTTTAAATAGAGCTTGATGAAACTGTTTTGTCAGCCCCATGTAAAATAATTAATTAGATTATACACTGGGGATAACACATTACATGTATTAGTGAAATTTAATTTAATAGGCCCAGTTGTGGCTGACATACATTTGATAATCAGGGGAGAATATAACTCACGCCGGCATGAAGATCTGAATTCAGGACCAACACTTTTTCCACCTAGAGGATTTTAGTGAGGAAGACATATCAAGATTCATCAACGCTTGATTCCTGCTTGTCTAAAGCCATTCATTTCATAAATGTATGACTTTCCTTGAACTGATTTTAGTAAAATGATATGCCATAATGTAAAAAATGAGTTATAGAATTACAAATAATCATGGAGAACGGCCATTGCATTTACCAATTAAAACACATAAAATAAAGATATGATGCAATTGCTTGACATAGCATGAGACGCTGGTGAGTATTAGAGGACACAAACCCAAGTGCCGCCTCCTGCTTCTCTCTTAAAGATAGTTATCTACTGTAAATCAATAAGCCTCCTCAGTATTGGCACGACTGGGAGCTGACTCAGCCTAATCACCCTGCGGTCCGACCTTTAAATCACACGAATGAGAACAAATAAATAATGACCGGTTAAAGTACCGCTGTCTTAGCGCTTCCGTCAAAATTGGCATGCACAAATGAATTGTAAATTTATGGAAATGCAACAACCCGTGAGAGCAGCGTCTTGCATTTTGGGTGACAAATTGAAAACAGGGGAACACCCGAGAACTGTCTGCCAGAGTGCCAAGTAAGACAGTTAATCTCTACACTGTCCTGGGCCACTTAATTCCCACTGAAATGAGGCACACTTTCCCCTCTCCTTCCTATTCCACATGCTCTTTTTCCCTTATCACTGTAATTTGGTGTGCAGTGACAATAGGAAATTTGACAGAGCTATTGACAGCAGCCATTCTACACTGAGCTAATAACTTCAACATTTCAGACAATGAGAGGAATATTATTAAAACTGATTGTACTGTAGCCTGAAGAGAAAAATACAGTAATGACACACACAAGGCCTGATAAGATGGTATAGTCCCATCACCCCAGGAACATTTCTTTCATTTATTTTATGTTCTCATGTCAGCCCATCCTCACAAGAAAAACCACAGTATAAGTCTGAAATTAAGGCTGGAAAAAACAACCTATAGTTACGTTTGAGTGACAGATGCCATCAAGCAGCCACTTATCAGTATAAGGTGACTTCCTTCTTAGGAGAAGGCAGGTTGGGTGGATGGTTAGATTGTTAGTTAGATGGCATAAAGTGGAAGAAAGTGTACTTAGCTGCAGGAGACCACTGTTTGCTTGTTTTCAAACCGCAAGTAACGTGGTATTTACTGTTGCCATGACAACGAAGGTTGCCTAATTTTAAGGAAGTACTAAGTTGATCATTTTAACCCAAACCATGATCTTTCGCTAACCCTAACTAAGTGGTTTTGGTGCCTAAACCTTAGAAGACCTTAACCATGGTGTTGTCGCACCATAAAACATAATTATTTTTTAACAGTGATTTATAACGGTTTAGGTTTCAATCTGTGTGGTCAGGCAAACATTGTAAGGGTTTTCAATGCTAACATACAATCACAATTTAAGCCTAAAACCTAAAAATAAAGAAGCTATAGGTGTCAAAAACTTACATTTTATCAAAATGAAATGCCAAACAGCAGAGATTTATGACCTATTTCTGTTTTTGTTAGTGCAACCTTGCACAGAAAAATGCTCTGAAAGAAACCACAAAATCATTGTCATTGGTTGCTGCATACGTGTTTATCACAGTGATTACAAAAAAGTAAATAGTGGCAGGACAAGGTTGCTATCTTTGTATCTAAACCTTTTTCTCTAACAGTCTGTTTTTTATTTGTGGTGTGCACAATGACTGTCTCCCAAACCTTGATATATGCTGCTTTGAGTATGATGGTTGATATCTTTACTGTAGTTGGGTTTTTCTTTATTCTCTTTTTTTTATTATGATGTAGCAACAGATCTTGAGCTTGAAGATTTTCAACTCTGGGCAGGAAACCCAGTTCACTTAAGTCTTCATTGATTTTCTGTCTTTCTTTTTTATCCCATCATATGCTTGGAAATTATTTACAGCACTCTGTAGTTTGCTTGTATGTATAAATACACAAAATGTAACTTTCAAGAAAGCTTGGAGTTTATCAACTTTAATCTGACATGGTAATGTATGAAAATATATAGCTGATCATACATTTTTCTGTTGACTGGTCACTTTCAAGATTAACCACATGAGCTCTGCTGTCCTTTTTATTCTTTGATGAGTAATTGAACCATCTGAGATGTCTATAACATGACATAATGGAATTTAAAAACTACCGCACTTATATGAGCTGCACTATTTGATTCTTTACCAACTGACTATAAAAGCAGGCAAAGGCCTGTGATTTGTCTCACAACATTTAAAAGTTAGTGGAATAAATATTTTTCAAAGCATCCCTGTAACAAATCTGAAGTTTGACAGCTTTATTAAGTGATTCTGGGATTTTTCTCTTGTACTTGTTTGGGCATAACAGGCTGCGCTTTAAAGCTGCTGTTATAATAAACATTGATCTGTCTGTGGATGTGAATACTATCAAAGGCTCCTGTATTCTGGAGCAAATCTGGTAGAATATTTGACTCATATAGTTGGCTAACAAGGTTTTGGACTCTATAAAACCTCTCAGAGGACTCTAACAATCCAGCAGGCTCATCCATTAAGAAGTTTGAATTTTCTCAAGAGTTATTTGATAGTTTAATAAAAAAAATACAGGGCTCTTATAGCATATTTTCAATACTTTCACAAGGCATAGGTTTCTCTTTTACTTTGGTTGAAGGGAGCATACATATTTAGTGAAATTAATTCTACATTCAGAGGACTAGTGAGCACCTGCCTTTGGAGGATGAACCTTGAGTTTGAAGAGCTGAGATTATACATGTAATTAACACTGTGTGCCTTGCCACATTGTATAAAATAATTACAGTTTTCTGTTCTTGTTTCTGCACTGCCATTAAAACGTCCTCAGCCTAGCTCAGACATTTTCCCTCTCACCGAATCTATGATTTAATTTGACAGACATGTACAGCACTGTTTCATTCATGTGTGATTTATTTATATATTTTTTTGTAGGCACACTTTCTCCGTGGCTGTAGTGATGGTAGTGTTGCTCGGTCGGTTGGTTGATCCAGAATGAAATGAAATACCTCAAGAACTATTGGATAAATTACAGTGGTATTTGGTACAGACATTCATGATCCTCAGAGGATGAAGCCTAATGATTTTATTGATCCCTTGACTTTTCATCTAGTGCCACCATGAGGTTGACATTTGTGGTTTAGAGTGAAATATTTTAACAACCCTTTGATAAATTGCCATGAAATTTGCAACAGATATTCAAGGTTCCTAGAGGATAAATTCTAATGACTTTGGTGATCCTTTGACTTTGCCTGAAACACCACCAGGGGGTCAAACGTTTCACTTATTCAGTTAAATATCTTGACATCTGTCAGATTAAAAGCACACAATTTTGTACAGACATCCATGATCCCCAGACAATGAATCCTACTGACTTTGGTGATTCCTTGACATTCCTCTAGCGCCACCATGAGGTTGACATTTTTGGTTTTGTGCAAGTCAGATAGATAGATAGATAGATAGATAGATAGATAGATAGATAGATAGATAGATAGATAGATATATTTGTCCAGTACTTTGGTTTATGACCAAATACCTGTAAACCTGATGACATTGTTAGCAGTTTCAGCTGTAATTTGCATTTAGGACTAATTAGCATATGATAGCATGCTAACAGACTAAGCTAATATCATGAAACTGGTAAATATTAACGGCTAAACATCACTATGTTAGCATTGTCAGTGTGAGCATATTATCATGCAGATATTAACATTTAGCCCAAAAACACCAGTGTGCCTAAGCACAGACTCAAAGAGCTGTTAACAGTTGTAGACTCTTAAGGCTCCAGTATAATATATCCAGTATCCAGTATAATCCATCAGGAGTGCTTGTTGGATGGTCTGATAATTTATGTAACTTTTCGCAAACGATAATCTGACATTCACACCTACTTCACTCAGCGATTGATCGGGTGTGTGGAGGTGAGAAAGTAAGCAGGGTTTGAACTTCTCTCTCTTTTTTTCATTCATGCACCGTTATCCCCCATATTTAAAGGATTATTGCATCCCGCCTCTCTATGACAACCAGCTTTCCATCCTGCCCTGTATGTGAGTCGCTGTTCGGGAACAGCTATAAACACTCTTGCATCCTGACTTGGTCAGAAAACACAAACTACTTCTACTTCTAGCATAATTCAGCCCTTAGTCTTGTTTTTGGCTCATTTAAGGAAAACTGCCAATTATCTGTATAACATTTACAATCAACCTGATTTGAATAGCCTGCAGTTAAAAGTGTTTATTATCGATCTCTAGTCCATTATTTAAAAAAATGTTTGACTCCAACATTGTGCTAATTATTTACAACTACCTACTGTTACAGACCAACCTCAAGATAGTTAGTCACTCAAAACTGAAGATGGTGTTTGCTGACTGTCAAGACGCAGTGACAGAACATGGGGGGTTCTCATCTGCCCAGTGGGTCATTAATAGCTCCCTGGGAACAGTTTTTGCCTAGTTTTCATTCATCCATTAATCCTCTTTAATTAATTCTCTTTCATTTACCTTAGTTAGGAGAAATCAATACCACAGGTTTCACTTAATTTGACAAATGTTCTTTTGCTTTATCCCTTGATGCTGTGTGTGCGAGAACGTGTGCGTGTGCATGTGCATGTACGTGTGCGTGTGCGTGTGCGTGTGCGTGTGCGTGTGCATGTGCATGCATGTGCGTGTGTGTGGACAGCATAAGTGATGTGGAGATTAGTTTGAAGTCATAAATTGAGTCATGTGAGGAAAGTTGCAACCAAGGTATGAGTTATGTTTTCTAGAGAGTGGAGCTAATATACTAACTATTATACTATACTAACTATTTGGTATAGAAATATTTAATGATCATTTATATCTTACACCAATTCTCAAACACAAAAGAAGTAAATAGATTTCAGTGTGGTGGTGGAGCTGTCTGACACATCCCCCTCCTCCCCACCCCCCGTACAGTGTTTTTCACCACAGAGTGCCCTGATCCTTTGAGCTCTTTGTCTGTTCCCTAATATTTATATGCTTTTTTTTTCTGAAGCTCAAAAGTCAGTCCCAAAGGTTTCAATTAGAAAAGTGTGGTGCAATGTGGTGTATTCACTTTAATAGTACAGAGTGATCTCCTGAGTGCTGTAGGAGGGTACTGCTGGAAGTGTTGCTCTGTCTCTAACTCGGGTTAATTGGGTTTCTTTCAGCTTCAGCCAACAACAGTATGTTGAAAAAAGGAAGAATTCTTTTATTGTGAGCTGCAAATCTTAGCCAAGTGTACATTTTGATGTGTGTTTCTTCTGATCCACATACAGAAAAAGCCTTGACTGTTGTTAACCAGATTTTTTTTGAAGTAATTGGCCATAGATTCAAACAACTTGTATATACTTCACATTAATGCTGACCATTTGGTTTATAGATTATATCTATTATTATCACTGAATTTAGCATTATTGCAAGAAATAGTCAGTTTCACATTATCCTTTTCACAAAATCCTTCTTTGTCATTTGTGTTTAATTCTCTTACAGTGGTAAAAAAAAAAAAAAAAAAAAAAAAAAAGTCTCCCTCGCTCACAACTGCATTCCAATTTTCACAAAAATAAAGAAATTAATAGAGACCAACTAAATGTGTTAGGTTGTATAAGCTGAGGCACCTGCTGGGTCTGCAGCTGCAGATCTCACACACATCTGATAAAATGAATGACTGATAATTGATTTTTAGATTTCTCAGTTCCCAATCCCAGTTAATTATTTTACCAAACATGCCAAACACATTTCTTTGTATATACATAAGCTATTAAATAACACCTATGTATAGTAGCTCACTGTATCACACTGAATAAAAAAGAATTGCAGAAAAACTTTACTGAAGACAGTTACAATAGTTGACAGTTAATATTGCATTAAATTAAATTCTTATTAGGTTTCAACTTCAACTTGATAGCAAGTCATATCACTACAAAACCACCTATGTGCTTAAAATAATAATTAGAAGTTAATAGGAAGGTGAAATTAATATTATTTTAAGATTAAGATTAAGTTTAGATTAGTCATGCAAATGCAGGTGAACTGAAATGACTTAAATATAGTAAAGGTTGAATTATTCTTGATGATAGTGTTAATGTAATCTTGTAATCTTAACATTTATTCCTCCAAAATATTTTAAATTAATCTCAAATTTTAGCATATTATCTCTTGCGGAAATTAGGCCCATTAAATATAATATTCACTAATGTAGTTTGAGGGAAAAGATAAATCCATGGAAGTGTCCTAAGACTACATAAAGCTGCTGAATGGCCTGTGTTAATTATGAGGTCTTGCCATCCTGCCGATGGCAGTGAAAGTGGAATATGAATACGACATTGGTTCAGTTGTGGTAGGACAACTTCATCAATAGCACATGTCCATTTTTGATGATGGAGTAGCAAATAAACTGGCCTCCATTTTCTCTCCCTTCCTCCTTTCTTCTATTCCATCCCTTTCTCATCATATTTCTTGTTGGGAGAGGCAGTTGTAAGGGAGGAGAGGGAAAAGATCTATGTAAGTGGTACTCTTGAGTATCCAGGATGGAAAACCATTGTGCCACAGGTGTGACCTTTTGTGCTGCAGTTTCAACATGAAAGCATGTAACATAACGACTGAATAACATGTGTTTAAAGGTGAAAATATTCTTTTACAGTTGAATATGATGCTGAAAAAGAGTGAAACTGCTTGGAAGAGGCTTTCTGACTATTTTGGCTTAGCTATTATTTTATCCCTTGGGAGCTCACTAAAGTTTTGAATCAACATAATTAAATTATTATATATTATAAATAATTTCTTTTGAATTAGGAGAAATTAGATGAAACGTGACTCAATTTGTAGTGAAGTGGAAGTATTGGTGGCATTGATGTTGTAGCACTGATGGAGGAGATACAAATCTTTCACCTAATTAAAAGCAAACATTATTTAGTGAGATACTGCACTCACGGTAAATGTCCTCTAAGGAGTCCTGAGGGGTTACACTTCCCTTCACTAAAAGCTGCCACATTAGTAAACAGTACAGTATTTCAGACTTTCACAACTTAATGTTCAGCCTAAATTTAACCATAAATGTCTGCAATCGAAAGTTTCAAACTCATTATCTTAAGTGAAGTAATTAATGTCATTGACCGTTCTGGAGCTCCAGATTTTGTTTGTCTTTTATTCTTAAGATGTATATAGAAGAAAATAAATAGATGTAAACATAAAATTAACATATCACCTTATAAAGTTGTCATAGTAATGATAGTTATAATAATTAAACCTTCACTACAAAAGCTGCATTACAGCTTACTTCACTAAAAATACACATAAAAACACAGATGCAAAAAATAGGAACATTGCAAATAGAGCAGAAACACATATAAGGGACATATATTTCTACTGCTTGCTTTGACTTATGGCTAACACGTCAGTAAGCAGTTGTCTATTTACACATCTAGCATTCATCTGGAGTTGTGGTCCCATCACATTACTTTTATCCTTGTTTTGGTCTCCACCACCTCCTGAGAGAAATATCTGGCTATTTAGCTGCTAAATGCTCCACTATGCTCTTCAGCTAGTTGCTAACTTTGTTTGTCTGCTGTTTGGTGCTGAGCAAGTAGCATACAGTGGGTTCCTTGGAGCTATTTCACTGAAAATATCTGCCTGCTGCTGTCAGGGTTGATGACAGTCGTGAGACTGAACCAAAAGAATGAGCGTAGAGGTGTTACAATGCTCCATAGAGCTGAGAGGAACTGCAAAGTTGGTGATAATTCTCTGTGGGTTCATCACTAAGTGTGACACCTGTCACATTATACACTGTCACTTCACCACTTGTTAATATGAAAATTATGAGTGTGACTTTAAGGAAAATTGCATCTACTTGCTTTGATTTGTGAAGGTGAGAGGAAGTAGGCTAGGAGTCAAAACACAAGGACATGGTGAACAGCTTGTTAACAAGCATTCTGATTAAACTGCTTATAGCATAACATTTTCTTGTGGTTTCATTTAGTGTATTGGCATCATTTTCTGAGGACTAGTGGGTTTGATGGTATGAGGTGCAATTACATTTTACTAATTATAATTTCAAGCCCAGGTTGCATCTGTGGAAAAGTGCTTGGTTTGCCAAAAAGGTTGCGGCTGCTAAACTGAAATCCTGCGGTAAGAGAATAGTTACTGTACAGGAATCTGCAGCTTCCCACACAGAACAGAAGTTGAGAAACAATAGATGGCAGAGCAACGCCAGAGACTTCCCATGGTACAATAAAACCACATGAGCAGAACTGAACACTGACAATAAAAAATAGAATCAATGGGAGTGCTTCACGTTTCCTATCCCATTGACAGATTATTTCATGGATCACTGCAAACAAAACTGTGGCTCATTCAACAGAGGGAGTGTCTCAGCTCCCATTCTCCAATATGTTCTTTTGATTACTTTAAAGCTGAGGCTGTTTAAGCTTTTGTCAGGAGTAGAATTAGACAGACAGCGAGGGCATGGGAATGTTCCAGTCTGACATACTGCAGATGCCAAAAAAGAGACAGGCAGACGCGGAGATTCACATAATCTAAGTCATTATCAGACGTAAATGAACAGAAAGTGCAACCATCTCAAACGAACAAAGTGATTTCACAGATCACTGATGCCCTTTTCTGGAGATGGCAAATTAATGGCTGCACTATATATTTTTTCCAGTGCTGTGCAAGTCCTCCTGAGTGCAATAACACTGAGTGTAAGGGCTTGCCATCAAAGAGGTGAAATCGTTTTCTTCCCTGGACATAGAGTAAAGTAAATGGGGGGAATTGATAATGGGATTCACTTAATTGTAAATTAACAGAATCTTGTTAATAGGATTCTGTTAATTTAAGATTTATTTCCTTATTGATTCAGTTACTCTTTTGCAGTGTGTGTAAAATGATGTTAGAGGATAATTACCAGCAACCTTAAATTACTAAGAATTGAATCTGTAGCATGTCATTAATCAAGCTGACGATCATGAATAAGGATGCAGATTTACTTTATGCACACAGTTGTTGCCAGCAGCAAATCTAGTTATTCCAAATTGGTATTGATGCAGTGGTGTGAATGCAATATACCACTGCATTGATGTAATTTATGTTTGGGCATTTTTCTTGATAGGGACATATGTGCATTTCAGATGCATTAGAGATATAATGTCTCAGTTGTAAAATGACAAAAGATTTAGAGTGAGCTCCTTAAATAACATCTTTTGGATTAGTTTGGATCATTTTGTTCAGTCAATACACAACAGTAAATTATGAAAACAGTCCTTCAGGTTGTTATTGGACAAGCCATTTGAATCCATACACATTCCTGCAAGGAATGTACAATTTATTATCCTGTGGAAGATGACTCTGTAAATCTGTGTCAATACAGTCAGTGTGTTACAGTACACTACGTAAAATTTAAATATTGTTTGTCCCAGCCCACCCTCCAGGCTCTGTTCCTGTTCAGTGTTGCCAAACTGCCACAATGAATCATGCTTTGTTTCTATTTGTCACAGAATCTGGAAGTGTGAGTGATGCAGCTAACCAAATTATAAATGGTGAAAATATTTATGATGTGACCATTAGCACCACTTTGGTATTAGTATATTACAAATAACATAAAAATTAAATAACAAAAAATGTCCAATGACTCACTACTACAACTTACAGGAATAGTTCCATGTTTTGAGAAATACACAAATTCACTTTCTTGCTTTGTGTTAGATGAGAGGATCTATACCAGTCTCATGACTGGGAACAGGGGGAAACCACTAGCCTAGCTTTGTCCAAAGGCAACAAAAACCACGTACCACCTCCCAATTAATTGACACATTATATTTTGTTTTAATCTGTACAAAAACCAGTGTGCAAGTGTTGTGGTTTTATAGGGGGTTAATGTGGGAGCAGTCAGAGTTTTGTTGTTGGCTTGAGGTTGCCAGGCAAAACTGGAGGCAGGAATTCACTGTAACCACCAAGGAAATTGTGGTTTTTGTGATTTTGGTTTTAACAAATGAGTTATGACATGTTAATTAGTGAGCTTTAGAGGTGCTTATAGATGGATTTAGTTACCTCCAGATAAGGCCAGGCCAGCTGTTTCCCTCTGTTTCCAGTCTTCTAAACTAAGCTAACTGTCTTCTGGCTCCAGGTTCATGTTTCAGTACTAGAGTAGTATCAAACTTCTAATCTCACTCTTGGCAAGAAAACAAGCATACAAGCATATTTCCCAAAAAAAACTACTATATCTTCAACTAATGGGTTTACTGATGTAATATCACAGCTAATAATCCCACTAACAGTCATTCAAACCAAACATCACTTTCAAATCCAAATAAACAATGAATTACTTTTGATTTAACAGCAGTAATTTAAGAGTTAGGATTTTTAAAACAAGGTGGTGAAATACATTTTACTTATTAATTAGTAACTGATGACTGTAATCAATAAGTTGTAATTTCTACCATATATTACTTTGTGACAGCTAAGCACATATCTAGTGTTTAACTGACAGCACAACCAGAAGAAGGTTACACTGCATCTGACATTTTCAACGAGGATATCAGACACTTTGATATCTGATCCTAAATCTGAGATCCGATTTGCAACCTCAGGCTGAACAGTCATATCGCAATTCATGCATCTTTTACCACTAACAGTGGCAGTTAGTTGTTTTTGACACAAATTCTCTCTTTCTGTGAATCCATCCATGTAACGGCCCCACAACTCCAGAGTCTGGTCTCATATCCAAGTTTCCATCTACACAGGAGTAACCCGCACTGCTCCACAGAAAGCCATTAAAATTTTGACCCTTTTTTTTGTCTTCCCTCCCTCTTTATGATGTTTTAACAAATTTGCAGCCCATTGCCACTGCACATTTACACACAAATGACACCATATATGATTACATCAGCCAAAGCAACTTCTATTTCATGTGTTTACCTCTTGAGTTTCTAATATTTGACTAGTTAAGAAGACCAATACTCCTACAAGCTTACTTGCACTCCTTATTTGGAAGGTCCTAGCTCCAAACAGAAAAGATGGCACCAAACATGAGCAGCAATTCCGGGCTTTAAACTGGCTCCAATGCAAACCAATGGGTGATGTCACACCTCGCTGCGACCATCTTTATATGCAGTCTATGCTGTAGCCTTATATTTAGCGTACAGATATGAGTGGTATCGATCTTTTCATCCAACTCTTGGCAAGAAAGAGAAAAAGCATGTTTCCCAAAATGTCGATCTATTCCTTTAACACCACACCTCACATGTACATCACTCGCACACTTTACATGCACAAGGGCGGGCAGTCTTTCACAGATGCAGTGAGGAGAGGTTTGGGGTCAGAGGGGACTGACTCGGCCTATTCAAGTGGAAAATTTTTTAAAAAGACACAACAAAGATGTTTTATTTTTTTTTAAATCAGCATTTTTTTATTATTCTTGAACATTCAGCAGCAGTACAAATGTATTAGCAGGTTCATGCACAAAAAGAAAATCTGTGGAAGACAACACATTTCAAACAGCTTGTGTTGCAGTGACATAAGTTTGATCACAACTTAGCTGACAATGTCACTACAGTATGTCAGTGCGAGAAAATCAAACACCCTCAGCCCATAGTGCACATGCAGTCTATTTAAAGGAGCAATCTAAACAGGGTAACTTCAAATGTGGCGTGTGCGCCAGTTAATGGGTGTGAATGACAAATCTTGAAGGTGTTTCAATGGAAGATGGTGAAGTACAAAGTGCTACTCAGGAGAGCATAATGCAATTGAAAAATATATTATGATAGTAGCTTGCAGTAGTTTGCATATTCACTAATAGAGCCCCCCAGAAAATGTCAAATTATCACAATTGCTGAAACTGAATGTCTTTTATTGCAGTAAGAGAGACGTGAGCGATCTGACAGAGAGACAACTAGAGACACTCAGCTGTGGAAACTTTAAGAGATAAAAAATGGACGACAGTTTGACCAGTTGAAGTGTTATGATTGTACTTACATCAGATCTGTTGCCAAAGACTTCTAACAGTGCTGTCGAGGACTTTAGGCTTTAGGCTTTCTTTGGTTTAATATCTTTGATATTGACTGCTGTGGTTCACTTTCGTCAGCGCTTCCCTGTCAAACTGTCAAATTCTTGAGCCTTTCACATGAGCAGTCAAAATAGTCAACTTGTAACTCCGCTTGTATTTTTTTGGTTAATGACAGAAAGTTGAAATTACACTTTATTTAACTTTATCTACCAAATAAACACGTCAAAATGTACGCTTGTTAACATATTAAACTAAGCACTGACTGTATTATGGCCTATCCTCCCAGTATGGTTAGCTCAGGCAGTAATGTGATTTTAACAAAAGCAAGCAAAACATGAGCTTTAGAAACAAACATGTTACTCTTACATAATAAACACTGCAGTTTTTCTTGATTATATAGTCTCTTTTTACAACAATTCCGCCTTGTCTTGGCAAAACACTGATTAATTCCATGAACCTTGTTTATTGTAAGATTTTGCCAGAGGGTCTAGATATGACTTTAATCCTCCTCCTTTAGTCTCTTTGAAAAGCAAAACAAAGGGACTGATTTACAGCCTTTGAGATGTGATCCTCCCAATCAACAACGGAGTCCAGTAAATATTCTGGCCTTTTGTTAGCATCCACACATGTTTCCTCAGTAGCAAACAATAAAGTGTTCCTGCTGTTTGATCAAAATGACTGGGCAGAATGCACACCCACATGCACACCCACAATTATTTTAGCCAAGGTTAACATCATTGTGTTAAAAAATAACTGGGAAATTTCTGTGAGCTACTTGCCTTCACTCTCCACACTCCACATTTGTTTTAGTGTCATCTAAGAACCATAATTTCTACTCTACTGGAAATGATCGGATTAGCCATACACACTTTATCTTTGGTCTGCTCAAATTTCAGTGTAATTATTCACATTGAAGAGACAAACCAGGAAATAAAAGCCTGCACGCCACCGCCATCGAAGGCGCTCTTATCACCCTGCTTAAACCGTCTCGAGCTACAGAACCAGGACATCGGCTGAGCGTCACCCTAAATGAAAGAGAAAAGGTTTTAGCAGTCTTCACAATTAGAAGGAGACATTGAGCTGAGTTTGGCTCGATTGCCTGAAGTTATTAGCTCATGGTAATTAAGTTTGCATTATTCTCTGCCAACATCAAAATGATTTCTTTTTTCAGTTCTCTGTCATTGTGGACAGGGTGTTCGCTGGTCTGACTTGCGGAGATACCCATGAGCCGACCCTGTGAGAGCACGAACACACAGAGGAGGGGACGGGGTGACATAGAGACATAGAGGCTGTCCTCTGCAAAGTGAAAACCTTGTCGATGACTTCAAAGGTCTGTCAGTGTCTCTGTAGGATTTTCATTGCGAGGGTTTGGGATTTTAGTGGTTGAAACACCATGAGAAGAGCCGAGTAAAAGAAGAAAAATGTGTTTATGGTGACTATTGCTCTTACTGGTTATCATTTATATTACATTTATACTATAATATTAGTTGTAATTTTGTTAATTTGTACTAAACACAAACTATAGTTGATGGGAATGTCATTAATTTTGCAGGTATTTGGTCATAAACCAAAGTATTGAACAGATTGCATTATAATTTTGATGTGATGATGGCGTTAATCCAATTCGTTTAAAGGGAAACATGAGCGTGTGTACCAACAGATTCTTGGCAATCCATCCAATCCACATCTAGAAGTATTTGAATCGACAGACACTAGTATGGCTAATAACACAGAATATGTGACACTTAATGTCAAGAAGCAGTATTTGCAGTCCTACTTTGATAAAGAGATTAGTGTTGATATACCACTATTTCACACCTCATGGTTATCTGTCCTTTAAACTATACTTAAATATAATAGTAAGTCATGAATGTGAAGTAGGAGTGAAATGATATTGGTATTGCCAGACAAAAACAACAACAAAATGAAAATAAATATTTTATCACTGACTGCATGTATTGAAAATGTTCTATAATTCAGTGTTTCACTTCTACAACTGCAAAGTCTTTTTCTGACAGCGACAATAGTATAAAACGCATATGTCTCACCAAAACAAACAAGCCCAGTGCAGAAACATATGTACTGTAAAATGCACTGGTGCCACCATGGGAGTGTAAAGGCTCTACTTGTTCTGTCAGAGCAGCAGTAAGCCAGCAGAGAAGCCAGCTAAAGTAAACACAGCCTTTTTCTTCTTACAACTCTGGTAAAAGCTCATAGCCCTTTATTAATTCAGCGGCCTTTACTGCATTTTTGGGTGACTCTTCATTCACCTGTCAGTGCATCCCAGAGAATAAATAAATTAAAAGCAGCTGGCACTCTAGATGGTGATGACTGTAACAATGTAGCCAGAAAGAGAAATCTCGTATTATCACATGAATATAAGCACAGATATGTTTTAATTTGATCAAGAATACTGAACAACAACCACTGGCCACAACTACCTCATAACTATCTGTGCATGAGTGACCACAGTGGTATATCAGACATGTTTCTGGATTTGTATTATAAAACGCAATATGCAGGATGAGAAAAACACAGCAATTTAAAAAGTAGTGGGGCACACATTTCATCTAAGGGTCTAATGCATCCTGATTTACCTCTAATGGATCGGAGTCTGAGTCAGTGTATGAACTGCAGTCATACCTTTTACATTAATGCAGGTGAAATAAAGTGAGACTGTCCATCAACATCAACACAAGCCTTCAACCCACCTGATGCCTGGTAAGTGACACTGTCGCTTCCTGTTTCGCTAAAAGCTGCAGAATAAATCCAAGCCGCGGCAATAAGACATCGAGCTTGTGATGTGGATTCAGTCTCGACAAAAAAATGATTGAGGGAACTAGTACTGCGGTGACTGCATGGAGTCTGAGTTTAGTTTACTGTCATATGTGCATACATTCTGTACTGTATATCTATTTGGCTCAGCATGTGCTTGATAAGATGTGGCTTAATGAGCAGGGAGAAGTTAGAGTAGCAGGCTTCCAGGGAAGTGAATGAGTACTTTATCCTGCTTTGTACCCAAGACTGAGTCAGTCTAATGGAATCTCCCAGGTGTGACTGTGTGGAGCTATTTTATTGTATAGGAGTCGCTGGATATGAACAATGGTGTGCAGCAGATCTACCCTGCATAAATGAGGGTTAAATGTGTGGCTTGTAATTATATTGTCACTCGAGCCATTATTGTCTCGTTATTAGACATTTAGAATGTTTTCACTTTTAGAAAAATCAATCAATCATTTATTAATGACCACACAACTAAGGTCTGTGGAATTCACTTTCAGCACAGCATGGAGGGTAAGCTCAATTCAATAGTGTCAATAACATCAAATAGACAGATATCAGCATCATATTGGACACCTGACTCGCACAACAGACAATATTCACAGATTACAACAAAACTGAAATCTGTCAGGGTTAGTGAGACGTGTTCAGTGGGGGAAAAACTGTCAATTTGGTGGGCAGGAACCTGTAGCGCCTCCTAGAGGGCATCAGCTGGAAGAGGTGGTGAGCAGAGTGAGAGGGGTCAGAAATGATCTTTTTTGCTCTTTTGATTGTGCGTTTGTGATAGAGTGATTCAACCGTTGGGAGGGTGGTGTCATAATCTTGGATGATTTATTGACTATGCACTGCAGTTTTTTTTGCGTGATTGTCCGTGCTGCTGTCCCAGACTGTTAAAGATGAGGTGAGAATAATCTGCTCTTTTCAGTGTTTGGGTTTATTTTGTAAGATTTATGTCAACTGGCCTCAGAGACAGTTCAAAGCAATGTCAGAGTGCATTACCAGTGAAGTTTTGTCAAATAGTCTCTTTAAATTTTGGCACTTCTAAAGCCTCTATATGTAGGATTTGAACATTTCTGACTGTGTGTGCCCCCAAGTGGTAGCATATAAATCTGACCAACAGCAAGGAAGTGTCTCATTTCTCCTAAAAGAAAATGTATGTGATCAGAACTATTCGAAAGATAATCACATGGAAAATCTACACATAAGGTTTTTAAATATAGAGAGATGTCCTTTCACTCATAGTGAGACCCAAAAATATATCAAGGAACAAAAAATCTCTCATCAAAACAGTGTCATCTGGGATAAAATCTTCCAGTCTAAGAATGTTAACCTTAAATCTGTAGTAAAGCTTGTCTTGGCCCAATCAGTTTTATTCTCACTGTCCAAAGATGTGAGACATCACCCTTTCAAATTTTGTCAGCTCAAGACCGTATCACATTTCACAGACAGATTAATAACAAAGACTCACTCACCAGGAATCTTTAGGTCACAGTATTATCAAGGAGTGTAAGATAATACCCTGCAGATTAGTGCGCGTTTCGTTTCCTGTTCTGTAAAAATCCCTTTTGTCATTCACCTCAGCCTCTGCATCAGTAGACCTGCTGTCTCTCTGGCTCAAAGTGCCTTGATTGAATTAGTCAAACAAAACAGACAGACAGAGCGGGCAGCCCAGACTGATTGTTGTGTGGATAGTCGTGTGCGGCCCAGAATACAGTATTTTAAGCTAATAATGTTTCTTTTGGTGTCATTGCTCTGTAGCCACAGTACACATCTGATTCTTGTGACAAAATTTCACTGTCACAACTTCCCCAACTTTTACGACAACTTCAATTTCTTTACTGATGATATCCTGCATGCTTTTCTATAAAGGTCTGACTGTGATGTATTTGAGAGGTATTAAAATTCATCTGATGTGTGACTCTGTTGTTATTCTGGCAAATTTCCATTCTTACTACCCAACAGTTTGCAACAACAATTGATGAGAAAGGATGATACATAGTGATAACAGGATACAATCTTATTCGGTTGCAATACTCTTGGCAGAAGTACAAAAGTGTCTGTCGCTCTTTAGCAATTCATTTGAAATGGTTGAAAATCCCCTCCAGCGCTCAAAGATGACAATGAGATCTCTTAACAGCACAGTCATTGTCTCATTTCTCAGTCAAAGTATGAAGAGAATAGGGCCAAAAGCCTCATGACGCCAATGTCTGAATACTTGCAGAGCTCCATGTTGATGCCTTCATAGATGTTTGCTTGAATCCTTGTAGGTTTTCAACCTCAAGTACAAAAGTGCTGAAAGAGAATCTGACCTCAGTCATGTCAATCCGTTTCCCTCAGCTGCATCTGCCATTGTTCTTACAAATGCTATGAACGCAACTCCATCCTGCTTTCAAGGACGAAATACAAGAATAACATCTATTTGTTCGTAGACTTCACTGTACCAGGCATCTCCATCGACTGTTGTTTTCCTTTAAGCTGTGCAGGAGGTGTGAGCGGATTCTTGCTTTTTATTTTAAAGACACACAGGCTGTAGAGCTCGAGGTGCCAGTTACTTTGGCAGCGTGCAGCAGCAGAGCTGAGTGGTTCAAGAGAAGATGGACTACAGCACATTTGCTGCTGAATGTGTAGTCCTCTCCACCCACGCATCATATTAGCACTGGTGGCCAAGATCATATAATATACATAAGATAGATTTTGCAAGAAAAAAGGTGGTAAAATGAATAAAGTGCCAAGTATAAATGTTTGATTCAGGAGAGTAGTCTGTCATAAGCGATTGTAGTCAGAGGTGGTTAGAACAGAATCAAAGGTAGCATACATCACTTAAAGCATCTCATTTGTCAAATTTTTCAGTAAACAAAATTTGTAAATACAACATTTTTAAAACCAAAACAGACTCAAAAAAGGTTTTGAAAGTTTACTTGTATCTGTATAATTACAATTCTGTCAACCAATTATGAATTTGGACGAATGGAAATTAGATTCAACATTTCCTTTCAGACTCATTGCACTGGATATTTAAAATCTGCGGTGTGGAGGGGGTATTCAGATCGTTTATGTACGTGAAAGTCGCAATACTACCATGTAAAATACTCCATTACAAGTAAATGAATTACATTAAAATGTAAATGTTATTAAATATGATTAGTTAAATGTACTTAAAGTATCAAAAATAATAGTAATTCATGCAGAAAAATGGTGCCTGTTAATGTTATACTATCACAATATCTATTTTGGTTGGTCAAGGAGCTAATTTTAACTATTTTATATACTATTGAGTAGTTTTCTATAAGAATTAGTTATATTTTATAAACTGATCATACAGTATGTTACATATATAAAGCTTTATTTTGTAACTAGTAACTACAGTTATCAAATGAATGTAGTGGTAAAGTAAGTAAACGTGCAATATTTTCTTCTTGAATGTAGTGGAGTAGAAATATAAAGAAGCGTGTAATGTAAATACTTAAGTATACCTCAAATATGTATTTAAGTACAGTACTTGAGTAAATGTACTTGGTTACATTCCACCACTGAAAATCTGTGTATTCTGTCGAGTATTAATTTTTTGTATTTTAGGTCATTCCTGTTTATTTGCCTATAAGGTTTGATAATTATGTGTTGATATATTTGCATTTTTAGTGTACAGCAGTTCATCATACACCCAGTTAAGCACATAATCAGTGATGGTATCAGAGGATCAGTATATTTATCAGCTCTTTTTAAAGCAGTCGCTCTCAACTAGACACATGGGGGATTGATCAGACCTTGAAATGTGTCCAGGAAACGTGTAATCTATGGATCACTCCTCTTAATCCACAGCCATCATAAGATCCTGTCTGCTGCCTGTGCTGCAGTATGTGCACATCTGTGATGCCCCAGGAGACTTTCACAAATGATCCTGCGACAGATCCCAGGGCTACTGTCCTATGCCCCCACCTTCTTGGTGGTCCACATCTCTTGGGAGAGGTGCCCTGCTTGCCTGTTCAGTTAATCCAGGCCTGCCAGGACCCTGCAGGTGTTGTGTACAGACATCTGTGTGACCTTCCTTGATGAGCCCACATTGTGTACATCACTCCTAGCTGCGCCGTCAAGCCCTGATACTTTGTCATCTACTCATCAGGTCTCCCAGGACACAGTCACCTCACCTTTAAGTACCCGCCCTGATGTTTTAGACAGCAACACATTGTTTGGACTAAGCATGGTCACACAGTGATGGGAATGTGAGTTGAAAATACTGCTACACTTTGAAGTGTCTCTCTCTAACTGCTCAGTTGACCCTGTTGGCTGCAGTTTCTCCCCCGCTCTGATGAAAGGGAGCCACACCATGCTGGTTGGAGAATCTGGCCTTCAGCACCTGGCTGTCATACCTGTGATGTCTTTCTCCTCCTGGGGTGTAGAGCCTAAGATGTCTTAGAGTCTTCCTCTTTTGAGGCACCAAGGGCATAATAGTTACTCAGCAGAAGAAGGTGGAGAGGTTGAGAAAGACAATATTAACTGACTGAAGATCTCATGGTCTACCGCCTGCCTATTCACCTTGCTGCTTTAATCTCACCATCTTATTAGCATGTAAATCTTGCACTGTTGCTAACACTTCCTCCTGGACCAGTTGCAAATGGAACTACTGCTACCTGTCTGCAGAATATTGCAGGATGGCTGGACTCTGTGCTCCGGAGGGCTTCTCTTTCACAAGTAACCACAAAATTAACACAAAATGCAGCTTTATCTTTTTCTTGTCGTCTTGTTCGATCGTCTCCTGAGAGCCATCAACAGGTAGACAGCAGGATTTTGTTGACAAATCCAGGTCTTGAACTCGCATGGCAGCCTTGATTTCTTCACTGCCAACCAACTAATCACCACGACGGATGCTACATCCTTCAGGTTGCACTCAGAGGATGGATTGGATGATGGATGAAATCAGTGCAAACACTTCCCATCTTCAGCAGCAGAGAGCTGTGTTTTGCTACAGTAAAGCAGGTGATGTGAATCAACAGATCTACCACTCTTTTTGAGGCAACAATCACTAACTAAAATGATTTTTTATTGAGCAAATAACTAACAAACACTGTACTGCCTATAGAAATGCATCCTATTTCGGAAAATGGCCATTTTTGAACATTATTTCTAAACCTACAGCTGCATTTTCAGTTACATTTCTACAATCTGCATGTGTGAAGAAGAAGTGTTAAAAGACATGGCGCTACCCTCAAGCGTTTAAACATAAAGTCGTCTTTCTTCATCGAGAGAGAGAGACAGAGAGAGAGAGAGAGAGAGAAAAAAAATCACACACACATAAATAATGCATTGTTTTGAGTTGTTGCAGAGCACTCAGCGAGAGGAGAGAAGAGCAAACGCGACATATTAGAAACATTCCAGTTTGTTCTTGTTCTTCCTCGGCTCTCACGACACAGAGACTATTTTCACACGTCTGCTGCTGCACAAGAGGCTTCTGTCAGAGTTATGATACCAACGTTCCTGTGCAAACAAGTTCAAGCAAAAACCGCTCTGAGTTACAGTTGGGTAAATTATGTCCAAATATGCTGCTCAGTATTCACAAAGAGAGACTCTTCCTGTTTCTCACCTCCTCACTCTGAATCAATACACCATCAGAGCCGGCCTGTGCCAGTATAGAAAAATGTAACCCTTTATAGTTATAGCCCATAAAGTAGTCTGTTCATAAATACTGGTTTTTATTTGCAAAATGTATTAGCAAATAATATCTATAATTAAAGAGAGAAAACATGTTGTGTTTGTGTTTCATACCACAGAAGCTTTGTATTTTTGTAATTAAGTGTCCTAAAGCTTATAGCTGACTCGTGGTTGAGTACCTATCACATATAGTTATACCATCATGCTACTGACTGGGCTAGTCAGGTTTTGTTTTGGTCAAAACAGAAGTACGCCTATGTTATGAGCAAAGAATTTACACATTTGTCTGGGTTTCTGGTCACAGGAGTGTAAGATCAGGGCGTGGAGCTGCAGCCACAGTGTTTATAATGGATGCAGTTTCATCCACACGCTATAAAGCCAATACTCACTCACTGGTTTATTGCAGCATTTGCCGCTTCCTCGAAGGGTGAATCGAAAGAAGGAATACTCTGTGTGAGTTAGATTTGCTCAGTGACCCTCTTCATAACACTAATGTTCATTACTGGCTAATGTGAAACTTTGAAGTTCCCCAGATGGCGTCGGTTGTTATTATTCATGCTCAGTGTTCAGGCTTCATGACCTGTAAATAATACTCTAAACTGTGTTGTTTTCAAAGCTGAAGCCACATATGGGAGCCTCGCTTTTTGAAATCAGT